>NC_079971.1:300000-571184 GCF_029852145.1 Microplitis mediator | reverse complement strand
ACATACCATTGAAATTCTATAGAAAATATAAAAATTATAACCAGTTAAATTTTTACGAGAAATCCCAGAGACATACCATAGAAATTCTATAGAAAATATAAAAAATTATAACCAGTTAAATTTTTACGAGAAATCCCAGAGACATACCATTGAAATTCTATAGAAAATATAAAAATTATAACCAGTTAAATTTTTACGAGAAATCCCAGAGACATACCATTGAAATTCTATAGAAAATATAAAAATTATAACCAGTTAAATTTTTACGAGAAATCCAGAGACATACCATTGAAATTCTATAGAAAATATAAAAATTATAACCAGTTAAATTTTTACGAGAAATCCCAGACATACCATTGAAATTCTATAGAAAATATAAAAATTATAACCAGTTAAATTTTTTACGAGAAATCCCAGAGACATACCATTAGAAATTCTATAGAAAATATAAAAATTATAACCAGTTAAATTTTTACGAGAAATCCCAGAGACATACCATTGAAATTCTATAGAAAATATAAAAATTATAACCAGTTAAATTTTTATGAGAAATCCAGAGACATACCATTGAAATTCTATAGAAAATATAAAAATTATAACCAGTTAAATTTTTACGAGAAATCCCAGAGACATACCATAGAAATTCTATAGAAAATATAAAAATTATAACCAGTTAAATTTTTACGAGAAATCCCAGAGACATACCATTGAAATTCTATAGAAAATATAAAAATTATAACCAGTTAAATTTTTACGAGAAATCCCAGAGACATACCATTGAAATTCTATAGAAAATATAAAAATTATAACCAGTTAAATTTTTACGAGAAATCCCAGAGACATACCATTGAAATTCTATAGAAAATATAAAAATTATAACCAGTTAAATTTTTACGAGAAATCCCAGAGACATACCATAGAAATTCTATAGAAAATATAAAAATTATAACCAGTTAAATTTTTACGAGAAATCCAGAGACATACCATTGAAATTCTATAGAAAATATAAAAATTATAACCAGTTAAATTTTTAAGAGAAATCCCAGAGACATACCATTGAAATTCTATAGAAAATATAAAAATTATAACCAGTTAAATTTTTACGAGAAATCCCAGAGACATACCATAGAAATTCTATAGAAAATATAAAAATTATAACCAGTTAAATTTTTACGAGAAATCCCAGAGACATACCATTGAAATTCTATAGAAAATATAAAAATTATAACCAGTTAAATTTTTACGAGAAATCCCAGAGACATACCATTGAAATTCTATAGAAAATATAAAAATTATAACCAGTTAAATTTTTACGAGAAATCCCAGAGACATACCATTGAAATTCTATAGAAAATATAAAAATTATAACCAGTTAAATTTTTACGAGAAATCCCAGAGACATACCATTGAAATTCTATAGAAATATAAAAATTATAACCAGTTAAATTTTATGAGAAATCCCAGAGACATACCATTGAAATTCTATAGAAAATATAAAAATTATAACCAGTTAAATTTTTATGAGAAATCCAGAGACATACCATTGAAATTCTATAGAAAATATAAAAATTATAACCAGTTAAATTTTTACGAGAAATCCCAGAGACATACCATTGAAATTCTATAGAAAATATAAAAATTATAACCAGTTAAATTTTTACGAGAAATCCCAGAGACATACATAGAAATTCTATAGAAATATAAAAATTATAACCAGTTAAATTTTTACGAGAAATCCCAGAGACATACCATTGAAATTCTATAGAAAATATAAAAATTATAACCAGTTAAATTTTTACGAGAAATCCCAGAGACATACCATTGAAATTCTATAGAAAATATAAAAATTATAACCAGTTAAATTTTTATGAGAAATCCCAGAGACATACCATTGAAATTCTATAGAAAATATAAAAATTATAACCAGTTAAATTTTTACGAGAAATCCCAGAGACATACCATTGAAATTCTATAGAAAATATAAAAATTATAACCAGTTAAATTTTTACGAGAAATCCCAGAGACATACCATTGAAATTCTATAGAAAATATAAAAATTATAACCAGTTAAATTTTTACGAGAAATCCCAGAGACATACCATTGAAATTCTATAGAAAATATAAAAATTATAACCAGTTAAATTTTTACGAGAAATCCCAGAGACATACCATAGAAATTCTATAGAAAATATAAAAATTATAACCAGTTAAATTTTTACGAGAAATCCCAGAGACATACCATTGAAATTCTATAGAAAATATAAAAATTATAACCAGTTAAATTTTTATGAGAAATCCCAGAGACATACCATTGAAATTCTATAGAAAATATAAAAATTATAACCAGTTAAATTTTTACGAGAAATCCAGAGACATACCATAGAAATTCTATAGAAAATATAAAAATTATAACCAGTTAAATTTTTACGAGAAATCCCAGAGACATACCATAGAAATTCTATAGAAAATATAAAAATTATAACCAGTTAAATTTTTACGAGAAATCCCAGAGACATACCATTGAAATTCTATAGAAAATATAAAAATTATAACCAGTTAAATTTTTACGAGAAATCCCAGAGACATACCATAGAAATTCTATAGAAAATATAAAAATTATAACCAGTTAAATTTTTACGAGAAATCCCAGAGACATACCATTGAAATTCTATAGAAAATATAAAAATTATAACCAGTTAAATTTTTACGAGAAATCCCAGAGACATACCATTGAAATTCTATAGAAAATATAAAAATTATAACCAGTTAAATTTTTACGAGAAATCCCAGAGACATACCATAGAAATTCTATAGAAAATATAAAAATTATAACCAGTTAAATTTTACGAGAAATCCCAGAGACATACCATTGAAATTCTATAGAAAATATAAAATTATAACCAGTTAAATTTTTACGAGAAATCCCAGAGACATACCATTGAAATTCTATAGAAAATATAAAAATTATAACCAGTTAAATTTTTACGAGAAATCCCAGAGACATACCATTGAAATTCTATAGAAAATATAAAAATTATAACCAGTTAAATTTTTACGAGAAATCCCAGAGACATACCATAGAAATTCTATAGAAAATATAAAAATTATAACCAGTTAAATTTTTACGAGAAATCCCAGAGACATACCATTGAAATTCTATAGAAAATATAAAAATTATAACCAGTTAAATTTTTACGAGAAATCCCAGAGACATACCATTGAAATTCTATAGAAAATATAAAAATTATAACCAGTTAAATTTTTACGAGAAATCCCAGAGACATACCATAGAAATTCTATAGAAAATATAAAAATTATAACCAGTTAAATTTTTACGAGAAATCCCAGAGACATACCATAGAAATTCTATAGAAAATATAAAAATTATAACCAGTTAAATTTTTACGAGAAATCCCAGAGACATACCATTGAAATTCTATAGAAAATATAAAAATTATAACCAGTTAAATTTTTACGAGAAATCCCAGAGACATACCATTGAAATTCTATAGAAAATATAAAAATTATAACCAGTTAAATTTTTACGAGAAATCCCAGAGACATACCATTGAAATTCTATAGAAAATATAAAAATTATAACCAGTTAAATTTTTACGAGAAATCCCAGAGACATACCATAGAAATTCTATAGAAAATATAAAAATTATAACCAGTTAAATTTTTACGAGAAATCCCAGAGACATACCATAGAAATTCTATAGAAAATATAAAAATTATAACCAGTTAAATTTTTACGAGAAATCCCAGAGACATACCATTGAAATTCTATAGAAAATATAAAAATTATAACCAGTTAAATTTTTACGAGAAATCCCAGAGACATACCATAGAAATTCTATAGAAAATATAAAAATTATAACCAGTTAAATTTTTACGAGAAATCCCAGAGACATACCATTGAAATTCTATAGAAAATATAAAAATTATAACCAGTTAAATTTTTACGAGAAATCCCAGAGACATACCATAGAAATTCTATAGAAAATATAAAAATTATAACCAGTTAAATTTTTACGAGAAATCCCAGAGACATACCATTGAAATTCTATAGAAAATATAAAAATTATAACCAGTTAAATTTTTACGAGAAATCCCAGAGACATACCATTGAAATTCTATAGAAAATATAAAAATTATAACCAGTTAAATTTTTACGAGAAATCCCAGAGACATACCATAGAAATTCTATAGAAAATATAAAAATTATAACCAGTTAAATTTTTACGAGAAATCCCAGAGACATACCATTGAAATTCTATAGAAAATATAAAAATTATAACCAGTTAAATTTTTACGAGAAATCCCAGAGACATACCATAGAAATTCTATAGAAAATATAAAAATTATAACCAGTTAAATTTTTACGAGAAATCCCAGAGACATACCATTGAAATTCTATAGAAAATATAAAAATTATAACCAGTTAAATTTTTACGAGAAATCCCAGAGACATACCATTGAAATTCTATAGAAAATATAAAAATTATAACCAGTTAAATTTTTACGAGAAATCCCAGAGACATACCATAGAAATTCTATAGAAAATATAAAAATTATAACCAGTTAAATTTTTACGAGAAATCCCAGAGACATACCATAGAAATTCTATAGAAAATATAAAAATTATAACCAGTTAAATTTTTACGAGAAATCCCAGAGACATACCATTGAAATTCTATAGAAAATATAAAAATTATAACCAGTTAAATTTTTACGAGAAATCCCAGAGACATACCATAGAAATTCTATAGAAAATATAAAAATTATAACCAGTTAAATTTTTACGAGAAATCCCAGAGACATACCATTGAAATTCTATAGAAAATATAAAAATTATAACCAGTTAAATTTTTACGAGAAATCCCAGAGACATACCATAGAAATTCTATAGAAAATATAAAAATTATAACCAGTTAAATTTTTACGAGAAATCCCAGAGACATACCATTGAAATTCTATAGAAAATATAAAAATTATAACCAGTTAAATTTTTACGAGAAATCCCAGAGACATACCATAGAAATTCTATAGAAAATATAAAAATTATAACCAGTTAAATTTTTACGAGAAATCCCAGAGACATACCATTGAAATTCTATAGAAAATATAAAAATTATAACCAGTTAAATTTTTATGAGAAATCCCAGAGACATACCATTGAAATTCTATAGAAAATATAAAAATTATAACCAGTTAAATTTTTATGAGAAATCCCAGAGACATACCATTGAAATTCTATAGAAAATATAAAAATTATAACCAGTTAAATTTTTATGAGAAATCCCAGAGACATACCATTGAAATTCTATAGAAAATATAAAAATTATAACCAGTTAAATTTTTACGAGAAATCCCAGAGACATACCATAGAAATTCTATAGAAAATATAAAAATTATAACCAGTTAAATTTTTACGAGAAATCCCAGAGACATACCATTGAAATTCTATAGAAAATATAAAAATTATAACCAGTTAAATTTTTACGAGAAATCCCAGAGACATACCATTGAAATTCTATAGAAAATATAAAAATTATAACCAGTTAAATTTTTACGAGAAATCCCAGAGACATACCATTGAAATTCTATAGAAAATATAAAAATTATAACCAGTTAAATTTTTACGAGAAATCCCAGAGACATACCATTGAAATTCTATAGAAAATATAAAAATTATAACCAGTTAAATTTTTACGAGAAATCCCAGAGACATACCATTGAAATTCTATAGAAAATATAAAAATTATAACCAGTTAAATTTTTACGAGAAATCCCAGAGACATACCATAGAAATTCTATAGAAAATATAAAAATTATAACCAGTTAAATTTTTACGAGAAATCCCAGAGACATACCATTGAAATTCTATAGAAAATATAAAAATTATAACCAGTTAAATTTTTATGAGAAATCCCAGAGACATACCATTGAAATTCTATAGAAAATATAAAAATTATAACCAGTTAAATTTTTACGAGAAATCCCAGAGACATACCATAGAAATTCTATAGAAAATATAAAAATTATAACCAGTTAAATTTTTACGAGAAATCCCAGAGACATACCATTGAAATTCTATAGAAAATATAAAAATTATAACCAGTTAAATTTTTACGAGAAATCCCAGAGACATACCATTGAAATTCTATAGAAAATATAAAAATTATAACCAGTTAAATTTTTACGAGAAATCCCAGAGACATACCATAGAAATTCTATAGAAAATATAAAAATTATAACCAGTTAAATTTTTACGAGAAATCCCAGAGACATACCATTGAAATTCTATAGAAAATATAAAAATTATAACCAGTTAAATTTTTACGAGAAATCCCAGAGACATACCATAGAAATTCTATAGAAAATATAAAAATTATAACCAGTTAAATTTTTACGAGAAATCCCAGAGACATACCATTGAAATTCTATAGAAAATATAAAAATTATAACCAGTTAAATTTTTATGAGAAATCCCAGAGACATACCATTGAAATTCTATAGAAAATATAAAAATTATAACCAGTTAAATTTTTACGAGAAATCCCAGAGACATACCATAGAAATTCTATAGAAAATATAAAAATTATAACCAGTTAAATTTTTACGAGAAATCCCAGAGACATACCATTGAAATTCTATAGAAAATATAAAAATTATAACCAGTTAAATTTTTACGAGAAATCCCAGAGACATACCATAGAAATTCTATAGAAAATATAAAAATTATAACCAGTTAAATTTTTACGAGAAATCCCAGAGACATACCATTGAAATTCTATAGAAAATATAAAAATTATAACCAGTTAAATTTTTACGAGAAATCCCAGAGACATACCATTGAAATTCTATAGAAAATATAAAAATTATAACCAGTTAAATTTTTACGAGAAATCCCAGAGACATACCATTGAAATTCTATAGAAAATATAAAAATTATAACCAGTTAAATTTTTACGAGAAATCCCAGAGACATACCATAGAAATTCTATAGAAAATATAAAAATTATAACCAGTTAAATTTTTACGAGAAATCCCAGAGACATACCATTGAAATTCTATAGAAAATATAAAAATTATAACCAGTTAAATTTTTATGAGAAATCCCAGAGACATACCATTGAAATTCTATAGAAAATATAAAAATTATAACCAGTTAAATTTTTACGAGAAATCCCAGAGACATACCATAGAAATTCTATAGAAAATATAAAAATTATAACCAGTTAAATTTTTACGAGAAATCCCAGAGACATACCATTGAAATTCTATAGAAAATATAAAAATTATAACCAGTTAAATTTTTACGAGAAATCCCAGAGACATACCATAGAAATTCTATAGAAAATATAAAAATTATAACCAGTTAAATTTTTACGAGAAATCCCAGAGACATACCATTGAAATTCTATAGAAAATATAAAAATTATAACCAGTTAAATTTTTATGAGAAATCCCAGAGACATACCATTGAAATTCTATAGAAAATATAAAAATTATAACCAGTTAAATTTTTACGAGAAATCCCAGAGACATACCATAGAAATTCTATAGAAAATATAAAAATTATAACCAGTTAAATTTTTACGAGAAATCCCAGAGACATACCATTGAAATTCTATAGAAAATATAAAAATTATAACCAGTTAAATTTTTACGAGAAATCCCAGAGACATACCATAGAAATTCTATAGAAAATATAAAAATTATAACCAGTTAAATTTTTACGAGAAATCCCAGAGACATACCATTGAAATTCTATAGAAAATATAAAAATTATAACCAGTTAAATTTTTACGAGAAATCCCAGAGACATACCATTGAAATTCTATATAAAAAATCTGGGCGTCTGTTGGCCCTGCGGGCCAGCCCCAAAACTTTCCGCTGTTCTCGAGCTCAAGCAGCTTGAAAACATTACTGTGAATATATTTTCGAGCTCGAAAATGCTATTACATGAAATCATTTTATTATGAGCCTTTTAAGCTCTATCAAGTTACGTTTCATGCTAGAGTTTGAAATGTTAAGAATCGAAAACCATCAATAAAGAAGCGGCTTTTAAATTTTTATTATCGATTATGTTCTCTGAAATAAATATATCGAGGCAGAAATCAATGTCAGTGATCAAAATCAAGATTTGAATGATTTTTGACTTAGGTCAGAGCAATAATATATTGAAAATCCGAGAAAAACATTAACGACTGGGTTTTTTCAATTTTTTGATGACGATATCTATAAAGCTAAGGAACAAGTTTAGCATAATAGCACAATTTTAGCACATTATATTTTGATTTATCCGGAAAAAATAACATAAAATGTTATTTTCTTAACTTTTCAGCGCCGATATCTTCTGAACTAATCAACCGATTTCGACGTTTGAGGTGGCAATCGGCGCGTTTTCTTGAACTCTACAGCCGATTAAATTTTAAAATTGATCAGACGAGTCACTTCAAAGATAATCGAAAAAAAACGTTTTCTACCATTTCTTTCGCCATCGATATCTCTCGAACAAATTAACCGATTGAGATGGTTAAGGTGGCATTCGACGCGGCTTATAAAGGTCTAGAGCTGATTAGATTTTGAAATCAATCGTTCGAGTCGTTTTTGAGAAATCACTAAAAAACTAAAAAAAAAATTTTTTTTTTTCATTAATTCGCCAATATCTTCGAGTCTACTCGATCAAATGATCTGAAATTTTTAGGAAAGTTGCGGGCCAACAAGCTTTTTTGATTGCCACCTCAACCATCCAAATCGATTCATTAGTTAAAAAGTTACAAAGAGTTTACACACACACACACACACACACACACACACACACACACACACACACACACACACATACATACATACATACACTCGGACATCATTCTGAAAATAGTCAGAATAGCTTCCTAGGACCTCAAAACGTCGACATCTGATGAAAACTCGACTTTCGAAAATCGGGGTGAAAACAATAACTTCCCAATTTTTCGAAAATCGTCGATTTTCTTAGCGGGAAGTTAAAAAATATATTAATATTATATAATAATAAAAGTAATGATTAAAAATAAATTGAGCGATTGAGGTGTGCACTTTTGGATTTTCCAACATTTTTTTTTTACTGTATTAGAATGAATTTTTTTTTTTTTTATACTTCTCCATTAATTAAAATGAAATATTAAAGGTCTAAAAATAAAACACTGGCCACAAATAGCACTTCTATCTTAATTCAGTACATTCAATATAATCGTTTCATACAAATTAAACTCGTAAAATTCATATATAATTATTACATAACGAGTCATACAAATTTTTTAAACCCAATCAATCCGCCAAAGCACTCACATGATAATGGTAAATTCATAGGGAAAGTCTGTAATACCGACTGTCAGCAAAGCTTAGAAAATTTTACTAAAATGGTCATTCGTATAAAATGTAATTCTGAAGAATTGGCGTTCGTAGTTTGAATATTTCGGAAGTATTGGATTTCTGAAATATTGTCATTCTAAATATTGTTAATTCTTTATTACGAAAGAATGAATATTGTAAATTCTGAGTATGTGTTGATATAAAGATTAGAGATTCGATGTTTTTGACAAGGTGATAATTTGTCATTCTGAATTATGAACCATCTTTATTTTTTACATTCCTAACTGTGAGTTTCTGAAGTTGGTATACTTCTGAAATTTTTACTTTTGACGGTGTGCCTGCAAGCCGATATTTTTACCCCTCCAGAACGCCTCGCGCGCGATGCACACACGCAACTTTGTCTATCGGTGTGTCGGGAAACCGAATGAAGCCGAGAGAAACCGAGCGCTGTAGACAAGCGGAGGAGAAATGTTACTCCCACCATGCGTCATTTCGTACCCGCTCAGAGTTGCGTGTTCAAATCCGCACTCGAATTTGATTTTTTTTTTTTTAATTATTTTTTAACGCAATTAATTTTTAAATATTTATCTGTTCAAATATTTTAATTAATTGATAATTAAAAATTTTTTGACAAATTTCAATGTCTGTAAAATAGTTAAATAAATATTAAAACATAATCCTCTCATTGTACTTTTATTTAATAATAAATTTTAGATTATTAATTTTAATTTTGATGAATAATTATTATTAAAAGCTATTTATTATTAATATTAGTAATTATTTTTAATTGTTACTTAAAGGTTCAAATACGATTTTTATACAAGCTGCTACACTCGATTGGTTTCAGGAGCTTCAAGTCGTGGGTTCGCAACCACGACTGAGCAAATTTTTTTTTTTTTTTTAAACTAATTAATAATTAATTAATTTCTAATTATCTTCAACTAATTTTTACAAAAAAGCATAATAAGGATATCCGATAGAAATGCCATACATATTTTTTCTTCTGAATATAAAGTGTATGGTATTTCTATCGGATTTCTATCGGAATAGAAATCTCATAGAAGTCCGATAGAAATACCATACACTTTATATTCAGAAGAAAAAATATGTATGAAATTCCTATTGGAATAGATAGAAAACATAAACTTGTTTGTCATAGAAAATCGATAGAAAACCCATAGAAAATCGATAGAAAACATAAACTTGTTTGTCATAGAAAATCGATAGAAAACCCATAGAAAATCGATAGAAAACATAAACTTGTTTGTCATAGAAAATCGATAGAAAACCCATAGAAAATCGATAGAAAACATAAACTTGTTTGTCATAGAAAATCGATAGAAAACCCATAGAAAATCGATAGAAAACATAAACTTGTTTGTCATAGAAAATCGATAGAAAACCCATAGAAAATCGATAGAAAACATAAACTTGTTTGTCATAGAAAATCGATAGAAAACCCATAGAAAATCGATAGAAAACATAAACTTGTTTGTCATAGAAAATCGATAGAAAACCCATAGAAAATCGATAGAAAACATAAACTTGTTTGTCATAGAAAATCGATAGAAAACCCATAGAAAATCGATAGAAAACATAAACTTGTTTGTCATAGAAAATCGATAGAAAACCCATAGAAAATCGATAGAAAACATAAACTTGTTTGCCATAGAAAATCGATAGAAAACCCATAGAAAATCGATAGAAAACATAAACTTGTTTGTCATAGAAAATCGATAGAAAACCCATAGAAAATCGATAGAAAACATAAACTTGTTTGTCATAGAAAATCGATAGAAAACCCATAGAAAATCGATAGAAAACATAAACTTGTTTGCCATAGAAAATCGATAGAAAACATAAACTTGTTTGCCATAGAAAATCGATAGAAAACCCATAGAAAATCGATAGAAAACATAAACTTGTTTGTCATAGAAAATCGATAGAAAACCCATAGAAAATCGATAGAAAACATAAACTTGTTTGTCATAGAAAATCGATAGAAAACCCATAGAAAATCGATAGAAAACATAAACTTGTTTGTCATAGAAAATCGATCGAAAACCCATAGAAAATCGATAGAAAACATAAACTTGTTTGTCATAGAAAATCGATAGAAAACCCATAGAAAATCGATAGAAAACATAAACTTGTTTGTCATAGAAAATCGATAGAAAACCCATAGAAAATCGATAGAAAACATAAACTTGTTTGTCATAGAAAATCGATAGAAAACCCATAGAAAATCGATAGAAAACATAAACTTGTTTGTCATAGAAAATCGATAGAAAACCCATAGAAAATTGATAGAAAACATAAACTTGTTGCCGTAACTTTATATTCAGAAGAAAAAATATGTATGGTATTTCTATCCGATAGAAATCCGATAGAAATACCATACACTTTATATTCAGAAGAAATAATACGTATGGTATTTCTATCCGATGTCCCATAGAAATTTTACAGCCATCGAAATTTGTCAAATAATTTTTAATTTCCAATCAATTAAAATATTTGAACAGATAAATATTTAAAAATTAATTGCGTTAAAAAATAATTAAAAAAAAAAAATGAAATTCGAGTGCGGATTTGAACACGCAACCCTGAGCGGGTACGAAATGTCGCATGGTGGGAGTAAAATTTCTCCTCCGCTTGTCTACAGCGCTCGGTTTCTCTCGGCTTCATTCGGTTTCCCGACACACCGATAGACAAAGTTGCGTGTGCGCACCGCGCGCGAGGCGCTCTGGAAGGGGTAGAAATATCCCCCGTTCTGGCAGCACTGGCCAGGAGTGTGTGCAGGCGGTCAGATTGATTTCTTTCCAATTTTCTGTTGCTTAATACATGACCCAGGTCACAGAAAAACATCAAATTTCAAATCGCGTATTTAAAATTTTCCAAAATGGATTTAATTTATTGTAATCAATCAACGCAATTTCTTAGCAACAAAAATGAAATTTTTAAACGTAAGAGATTATTTAAATTCTACAAATCACAAAAGTCAATTTTTCATCACCATGTGGCTCCAACTCTGAACGCATCACAAGTCTGAGGTACGTTAAATTTTTTTAATTCATAAATAAATAAGTAATCTTTATTTTTATTCAAAAAATATCAATTTAATTTTAATTAATGAATATAAATCTACTGTTATTTTATAAGCGTTTTTTACTTCATTAAATTAATTATTTTTTACTGTTATGATGACTATCAACCGAATCATTTATGAGTCCTGATTATTGGATATACATGCACTACCAGCTGACTTTTTTAATTATCTAATTTTTAATCATTCCATTTCAATATCAATATTTAATATGAAATGTCATCCTTATTACAGAATCATCAATGCTCAAGATATTTTTTTCGTCATCGACTCGCTCATGTAGAGGATCAGTTCCAGGATTTTCATCATGAAAAAAAAATAATTACCTGGTAAGTTTCCATTAATTAAATTTATTTATCAACAATCTATGTCTAATTGTTCAAAACCTAATTATTAATGTTATGATGACTATCAACCGAATCATTTATGAGTCCTGATTATTGGATATACATGCACTACCAGCTGACGTTTTTAATCATTTAATTTTTAATTTTTTCCATTTTAATATCAATATTTAATATGAAATTTTTTATATCGTTCCAGAATCATCAATGTTCAGGTCATTCATCAGAAATTTGCGCATGTAGGGGATTAGTTCCTGGATCTACATCATGAAAAAAAAATAATCACCTGGTAAGTTTCTGTTATTTGAATTCATTTATTAACAATCTAAGTCTAATTGTTCAAAAGCTAATTATTTTTTACTGTTATGATGACTATTAACCGAATCACTTATGAGTCCTGATTATTGGATATACATGCACTACCAGCTGATGTTTTTAACCAAAGAAAAACTTATTTTACGCTATTTTTAATCCAATAATTAACTAGAAAATTTTATTTTCATGTTATAGGACGCCAACTAATTAAATCAGTCCGTCATCTGCTCACATAAAATGGCGGTTTATTTGAATCCGGCATCAAACGAACACGGTAAGTTTAAAAGTACTTATTTTATTTACCTAAATAAATAAATATCAAAATGATGAATTTTACACCATTGTATGAGTCGTGATTATTACTTTACATGCACTACCAACTGAGGCTAAATTTTAATTATAAAATTGTTAAATTATCAAACTCTCCGTGCTAATGAACAATTTTTTTTTACAGCCTCAGAAAAGTTCGAGATACTGATGAAGATGGAGACGGACAATAACCGCTGACTATAATCAAAAAATCAGCTCATATTTGATGCCAAACTTTAATTAATTTTTTTTTTTACTTTTAATGAAATTGAAAAATAAAAACTACTGAAATTGTAAATTTGAACTTTTTATTTAATGGCATTGAGATTTATTATATAAGTCATATATTTCTAAGTAATTGATATATTTTATCAAACAACGCCATAAATTTGTAAAATTGTTCCAGTTAGGAAATTTATTTCAGGTGTTTTCAATTTTCACTCACTCCGGGTTTTCAGTAGACAAAATTTTCGCCGATTTTTTTTTTACGCATGCGCAGTATAAAATTAATCAGTAGTAAAGACGATTTCCGAAGTTCATTCTCTCTGGGACAAGTTTTCAATGTTGAAATAATCGAGGACTTGAAAATTTAAATTTTGGAAATAAAAAAAATAGACTCGTTTATAAGAAAAAATTTTTTTATTAAATATATAATTCAAAAGTCAGACAAATCTGCCGATCGATAAATTTCATATGTAAAATTTAAGCTGAAAAAAAATAATAAAACTGTTGAGCATTAATTATAATCGAGTGTCATAAGTTGAAATAAAATAATAAATATCTTATACTTTTATAATTACCAAAAAAATAATATCTATCAACTATTTTATAGCCTTTAAATACAGTACAGTAAAAAAGAAAGTAAATAATATGACTAATTGTACAATTCCTAATTAATTTTTATTAAATTTTATAATTTTGCGGTACATCCGACCACGGACAAAAAAAGTTACAATTTAATTTGATCACTGCTGGGTAACTGACGTTAATTTCCACTAATCTATCACATATAAATATATATATCAATATAAACTAATTTTATATCAATTATTGAATATGTCCTATTTTTTTCGTCTCGTTAACTCGACAGTAATCAATATTTCAATTTATATCAATAGTTTCTGTTAAGTATTCTCTTTGTTCCCATAAAAAGCGATTATCAAAATGGCATTTTGTCATCTATGGCGGTCATGAAAAAAAAATTAATAAATTTTGTGTTAAATTTAATCAAATATCAATAAGTGACAACTTCTATAAAATGTAAAAATTCTAAACATTTTATCATACTTAAATATATAAATATATATATGTAAACTAACAAGGCCGAATGGAAGAACATGCCTGTAATATCCCAACGATGCCCTCAATATATTTTTAATTAAATTAATTAACTTGCACTTAATTGTAATTAAATTTATAAATTTATCGAACAATGATACTCTTTTAAATACTTTTAAGAAAAAAAAAAAGTTATTGATAATGGCACCAGTTAGGCAAACATTTGAACATATATATATATATTTATATATATATATATGTGTATAAAACAATTTTTCTTATACTATCTTGCGTCATTAATTCAACTTGATATGATATGCAATAATAATTATTCATCCAATATATATATATATATATATATATATATATAATATATAATAATAATAATTTGATTAATAATATACCAATTACAATTAATAAATTAATTTTCTTTGGCGAGGCTCTAATTGTCCTCTCAATTTAGTGTATCTTACATATCTTAACTATAATTACTTTATTACTTCAATAAACTATTCAAATATTTATTACAATATATATAATAACATTTATTTTTTTTTTAATGTTAATATTTATCAAGAGGCACGAGATTCTTCACAGAAAATTAATTATATGCAATCAGGTAAACATTTCATACTAAAAAAATTGGTACGTTCAGTAACTGGTAAAAAAAAAAAAAAACAAATATATATAAGAGATTCGTACGATTTTAAAAAATGTAAATACTTTGCGTCAGTAATTAAGCACCAAAATGAAGAGCTGATTAAATTAATTGATATAAATAATTTGGTTTAATCATAACGTCGATCACAATTTCATTTCCCACAGTACGATATGAGCGTCATTGCTATTGGGTTCTTTAAATGAGTAGCTGGCCTTTGAATTTTTTTCACCGATAAACGGCTGAGGTGTAGCTGACGCTGGATTAAGCTGTCGCCAGTTAACGTAACCACGTCCACCCATCAGAGTCAGGACAGTTCGCTTGGGTTGATCCGCCTGTTGCTGGATTTTACCTTGATGCTGTCGTTTGTTTGTATTGCTGGCTTTTTTCACGGTATTCATTTTCGTCTGTGGATTTGCGGTGTTGTCTTTACCCCTATTTCCTCCGTTGATAGTCATTGCGTTTACGTTGACGCCAGTGCCGGTGATTGGAGTACTGCTGGTAATAAGAGGCTCGAGATTGTAACCAGTTGTATTGCCGCCACTTGCTGTGCTGCTGTTTCGAGATAATTTACCGGTTTTTGATAGATTTTCCTCGGAGCCGGATGACGTGTAGAGAGAGCTGGCATGAGAGTCAACTGACCAGTTGGACAAGTCAAGTGATCGCGGACGCGTAATTTTCATCTTTAGTCTGCGGTCCAGAGTGTTTACTTTATTAGGAATAGCTGCCAATTCAGGATCGCTGCGTCTCAAGCTCTCGTAAATTGGATCTATACCAGAATTAGTGTCATTTTCATAATCTTTTACGTACATTAATTCACCATAAAGACCGTAGACGTCACAATTTTCACCGGAACTCTGTGAACTTGCTATTGAATTTGATAATAATGCGGTAGCTGATGGATTATTTGATAACAAACCACCACCAAATCCTCGTGGTAATGTTTTTGATGCACGAAAATCATTTTCCTTGTTCCGTTTACGTCTCAAAGCAACTGGACTACCGGCTAATTGTTGTTTCAATTTATCAACATTGTAAGAAAATGAGGAAGACGAAGCCGTTGAAGCCGCTGATGATTCATTCAAACTAGCCCGGTGGTATTCTTGACGTTTCCTCGTTATTTCATCGTCTTGCCGGTTGTGCGGCCGTAACTGATGCTGCTCTATTTCAATATTGTCACTAGCCGTATACTGAACGTGCTCCTCTTCCTTTGATGAATTGACGCTGCATTTGTTGCTCTGAATTGCCAATAAAAACGTAATAGGTCCAAAGTGAGCGTGATAAGAAATATTAACACGTCCGCTGATGATAGGAACGCCCTCGAGTCGTGGCAGAGGAATAGTAAGACTGATACCGACATTAGTGCCCACCCAGAGCAATCCTTTGCATGCCATAAGAGCCGTAACGCTGACATTCATCTGTGAATTTTGATGATTATTATGACTATTACTATTATTATTGTTATGATTATTATTAATATTGTCTCCGTAAGTATTGGAATTGGACAAACGATCTAAAATAGATGTCTTGGTGACACGTAAAACATTAGACGCGATATTTATGTCTTGTAGATGCTTGAATGTCTCGGTGTGATAGAGACAAACGGTGCTTGAATTTTTAAGAGCAACCCAAAGTCCGACTCCCGAGTGTGCCATCAAGTGAACGTTACCAACGTGCTCATGCTGAACACTGAAACTTTTAATTACCTCCCCAGAGGTTCCTTTTAGTACCCATACTTTTTTTCCACAGGCTGCGTAAACGGTATTATTTATTGGCATCAAACAAGCCACGGGATCTGGACCCAAACAAATCACCGAGGGTTCGGTCATCATCCAGGTGCCATCAACATTACGACGGAATATCAGCAATGATCCACTTCCAAGCGCCACAAAGACATTATCACAGTGATACTTTATCTGTATAACAGATCCTGAGACGGGATAGTTTCCAAGCTGTTCTTGTTTTTCCGGTTCAGGTGCCGAGTAGACAATTATTTTACGTGAATCTGTTCCCATCCATACTTGATCCCCGGCTTTACACGACTCGGGATCGTCGATGCCCTTGATAAACTCGACAGCAGCAACTCGGGTCTCAACTAGGTCAAAAGTGCTGACTTTCTTCAGTGAAATAGCTGAAGATGCGGTCGAAGTTGACTGGCCAAATACCGTGACGTGACTGGATACTCCGTCCCCGGTACAAATCCACAAATAACTCACGTGATTTCGCGAACTCCTTCGTCTTACAGCTCGCAAATTTTGAGTCGAGTAGTAGCAGCCACAGCGTACTTCTGATTTATATTGCGAGTGGTAGACTGCCTGTGAGCTAACAAACAGGGGCATTTTTGTTGAAGGTCTTTGCTCTTGTTCAGGTACTTCCCATGACGGTGAATTGTTTGGATCTAGAGCCAGTTGAGCTAATCTCAGCTCTGTTATCCAATCTTTTTTGACTAGTGGATTGTCCGTCTGGAAAGTGTACATCTGTCCTTGTTTAGTCATCAACTGAAGACAACAGCTGTCTGCCCAGATCATGTCCTCATCTTTCTGCTGAATCGACGACTGGATTGACTGTAGGATAAGTTTTGTTGCGGCGACTGTCATTCCCTGAAAAAATAAAATAAAATAAATATTTTTTTACTTAATTGATTTGGGTAAGTGGACAATAGAGTTGTATATATATTTATATAAATTGAATACTCAAATGAATAATGAATAAGTAAAAGAGCACAGGGTTAAATACCTCATAGGTTCCCTTGAGTTGCGTCACTAAATCACTTATCCTCGACATGACCTCATAGTCATGCATCAGATCGTTCATCTCCGCGCAAAGACTATCGGCACCCGCTTGACTGCTGCTCTCATTGATGCTGAAATTTTTCTCCGACTTCAAACTGCCGCCTTTGTTCAATCCCGCGGTAAGTAAACGACTCAATGTCGGCGAGGTACTGGTGTCTTGTATCTAAACAATAAAAATAAAAATAAATAAACAAGTTGGCTAAACACGAAGAATAATAAATCGCACGTGCTAATTTCTCACGGCAAATATTATTATTTAAATAATAAAATAATGTTTTACCTCGATGTCGGACACCGGATACGTCCACTTAAGTGTAAGTCTCTCGCTACTTGAGAAGTCCTCGATAGACCGCGGAGCGACTGATACGCAGACCACCAAGTCATTCAACAATAACAATCTACGTCTTTTAGATTTAGTTATCATTCCATTTTGATTAAATTCTAATTGCGTAACATTGTCCTCTCTTATAAGATAACGTGAGGAGGATGAAAGCGGTCGGTGAGCTAATTTACCGGATACATGACGTAGCATTTCTTTGAAAGCTTGAAATTGTTCAGCCTCACGTTTTCGCTCATTCAACATTTCCGCCAAACTCTCCAATTGAGTCAACGCCAACTGCAGTGACATTCTGTCGTGATGTCCTTGAGGCGTGTGCTTCAGTAAATCCTTGAAAAATTTATTTCATTGTATTAATAACCGCAAATTTATTAATTTAGTTACATCACTTGTTCATTTTAATTGCCGAGTCAATTTAATTATTTTATTTGTTTATGTATACCTGGAGAAATAGAATAAATTGTGGAAACCTCTGAACAGGCTTCACCATCAGCCCGAAAAAGGACAACCGATCGTGCGCACTAATTTGCTTTACCTATAAAATAATTTACATCAATAATAATAACAATAATAATAATTATTGTCAAGTAAATGAATTGAAAATGAACCTTAAAAAAATCAGCAAGAGCCGTTTTGCGTTTTGATTCCTGCTTAGCGAGATCCATCGCCACGGAAAAATTGTTTATAAATCCGCTGTAGATGTCAAGAACAATGGCTTTGCTGAAACTCGCAACAAAGACGTCACCCAACTTCTCATCTTTGTCCCACGAGCGCACACATTCTGCGAGAGCTATTCGGAAGAGCGTGTGACACTGAAGTATCTCAGGTAGACGATGAAATAAAGTTGTGATTTTACTTTGACTTAAAACCGGTGGAGATGATTCTTCAAGTGGTTTTTTGTAATCATTTACCAGCCTCTGCAATGTCGCCACGTAACTATTCTCCGAGTGTACAATAGCCGCGACAATGTGACGTCGTTTTAACTGTTGAGGTGTTAAATTTGGTGGTGCCGGTGGTAATGTCGGTGGCGCTTGACGCCGGTGGTGCATACATTGAAATTGCATTATAGCAGCAGCTGCCGCTGACGCCGTTACCGCATTATTGCCCGTCATATAACTCTCTTCCTCTACCTACAATTGAATAAAATAAAATAAAATAAAATTATTCATGGGTAGAATAAAAAAAACTAGGACCTTGCATTAATATTATCTAATTGCGTATCAACACGAGCAGAGGATAATTATGCAACATGAATAAATAAAGCTCGTAAATAAATAAAAAAGTGTACGTGTGTATTTTACCTCGACTAGTCGGGACATTGGTGAGGCAATTGGTGCCACCGGTGATGAGTGCATTGGCGTTGATGACTGCTGTTGTTTTATTGGACTGCATATTGACACTGCAGATGTGTCCGAGGACGAGGAATCAACGTCATACTGCTGTGTTGATCCACGACGAATGCTAAACCACCTTGACAATCGTCCTTGTCCCGCTGACGAGTCCAGTGATTCCGTCGTACTCCCAACAGCAGGACCTACACCAGCACTGCCGCCTCCCGTACTACTCAGTCTTATATTTTGTGATCTCCATTTGTCGCAGAGTGTTTTAGCTTTGTGAAGGGTATTTCGTAATTGGCAATTACTTTTTATACTGATATTACTCTTTTCACTTTCATCGTCGTCGGACGAGTGCTCGTGATCAGAGGCAGAGCACCAGGAGTCTTCACTTTTAACGGAATGCGCGGATACATTTGAACTCGTTGACTCGAGCGGCTGCTGCTGCTGTTGCTGCTGAGACTGCCGCTTGAGAACGGCCTCCATCCTGTTGGGTGGAGATCCTACGTCGTCCCAAGATTGACACCTCGATCGTGGCTCATCTGAATAATAAAACCGAAGCAAATAAATTAATATTATTAAATACAAATTAAATAAAGGAGGATTGTTCTATAAGATTAAATTAATAGAGATAATTAAATGATAAATTGAGTGAATCGTGTCAGCTGACAAGACTGATTAGCATAATAAATTTATAAAATCAACCGAGGCCCGGATGTCTAAGCACACAGGTTGCGATATCTTAGCAACTGCCAACTCTATACGGTCGTAATAAATAAATAAATAAATATATACTCTCAATATCTCGCTAACTGATCGAACAAAAACATGGCGAGCGTTGGAGCATATTATTATTCACATGCAATGCTACTGAGTGTATATAATAAATATATACAGAGACAGAGAGCGGACATTACATATACAAAGTCCATAAGCAATATGACGATATGACCGAGCAACCACGCGTGCTAACTGCTCTACAGTGCGTACAGTCATCTATCCAATGACGGAAGTATCTATTTATAAGATATATATTCCATCTATTGCGCCAACATATCTAGCTCTTTACTTATATCTTCCTTACTAATGTAAGTGGTCTCTGGTTCTACTCCTTTTTTTTTTTAAACTCCGGGTCCTACGCAGACTTAATCCCTTTGGACCCTTTTCACTCAGCATTTATCCACATGCTGGTCCTATAAAAGTGACACGAGTCTCGTAAAAGTTTAAGTAAAAAATGATTAGATTAGATTAGATTAGATCCAGAAGGGAATTGGTAGTGTGGGAAATAAAACGTACGGATGCAGGGTACACTGGCAATTGAGCTTCGTTGACACCACCAGCAGGACGGAAGAGAGTGATGTCCGTTTCACTGCTACACAACACACTTTATTGTTTTAATTTACTTTATTTATATTAAATATATAAATTTATTTATTTAGTTTTATATTTTAACTGCGTGTTATTTAACTTTTTTTAGTTATTGGTTTTTTTATTTTTTTTTTCGCACATCCAAAGATCGTCAAATCATGCTCTGGTTCGATTTCCGTCTCGACTTGAGACTGTACGGTCAGTTATCGTGGGCATTACGGAGGCCGCCACCTCCATTCCATCTCCCCAGAAAGATTCCAACCAACTTGGCCTCGACTTGGGTGCAGCAGCGAGTGCCAGCAGCAGAAATATTATCGGTTTGCATCGATACCAATACGAGACGCTGATTATTGTTCAATAACTTTTAACGTATCGCTCTCTGAGCTCAATAAAACTGGACCACAACAAACCACAACTTGTCATATATTTATTACTACTATTATTTCTTCTTTCAACGTCACAACACACTTTTACATTATGATTATTTAAATCTGTAAATAAAATAATTCAATTTAAATTTAACAAACACGACTTACTAATGTAAGTGTTGGATTACTTGATGATCTTGCAGTAAATCTCCGTATTAAACTCCGTAACCCACGCTCTCATTTGTAAACATAAATGGGTTTGCATGAGTACAAAGTAATAATAACATATATTATAAACATGAATTTGTAACAACAACAACAACAACAACAACAACAACAACAAAGTTGACTAAAAGTTCCGTGAGCGGGACACTGGACACACTATTGCTTCTTATTGTTGATAGTTTGTTGGTCCCTCGGACGTTTGTTGTCGTCGTCGCCGTAGTTGTCGTACTCAGTTGAATTCTTTCTCGTCAACTCCGAAGCAACCGCGAATAATGCATGTGGGGGAGCCAATTCTACCGGATTCCACCTCCTCCGACGTTGCATCTCCCATTCTCTGACTTGATTTTGCCGTTCTCCGTCACATTGCTACCACAATATACGTATATGAGTATATATATATATATATGAGAAGTACTCTCTTGGTTTTACTCCCTCTCTGATAAATATTATTACACTCATATCACGAGTTGGTGTTGTGTATGCTACGCATGTAGCATACAAACCACAACTTCCAACAACGTAGCATCACAAATATATGTTGCTACGTATATATTATATATATATGTTGAGATGCCATTGTCCTTAACTCTCTCGGTGTACCAACTAATACTCCAAACTCAGTCCGTGAGAGACGCGTCACTCTATAATATATTATAAATAATAAGTATGTTGCCAACAGGATTATTTCTTCTTATTTTTTTATTATATATATGTTATATATATATTATATATATATTATACATATATATATATATGAATTAAAATAAATCCGTTGTTCTATGGCTCGATGTGTGACGTATGTAAAAAATAATATCAACACTAGTCGCTTGAACAATTGGATTTTTTTTTATGTGGGAGTAAGTGCGTTCATTTAAAATTTTAAAACCGCAGACGTTTTGTTCTGTTATGAAGAAAAAAATCATGAGAATTTAATAGACCGAAAAATTTTTTGACCAAACCCAGGACAATAAAAATGAAGAAAGAACCTATACAAGGGGAGTAATGTATTGGAAGTGTAACTGAAACGTCAGGTTGGACGAAAAAAAAAAAATAATAATAATAATAAAAAGTAATAATAAACAAAAAGCAGAATTATCAGCTGTCAGTTTGATGAAGAAACTCAATGGATTTCCGGGAACGTAACTTAGTCAGCTACTCGACAATGTACAATAGCATTAAATATATATAAATATATATATAGGTGTATTATATACCGTAGAAAATGCTCATATGGGCAGGTTGCGATCAGGGAGACCGGTATTATGTATATGGTGCTGCAACAGGCGGGTGGGTCGATTTATGTCACGCAATATATACATGCATGCATACATATATATGACTGTACAATTGTATTCCAGCTATTGGAGCTCTGGGGGAAACATTGGACTATTTTCCACCGGTATTTTTCTTCTCAGCGTGACAATATTGCCACGCAAATGTGTTTACAATTAAATTGCTACCAATAATAAATAAATATTATTGCATTAAACTCAATATGTGTCACTGCGCGCAATAATAAAACCGATGAAATTAAATTTAAACCCATTATTTATTTATTCTGGTTTAAATTTAAATCAACATATGGTTATATAAAAGATTTATAAAATTAGCTAAAGAGAGTAGAAACTTTCATATTTTTCATGTGGGCGAAAAACTAGGTTTAATATAATAATAATAAATAGTAAACGGAATTGAATTGTTATAGAGTTGAGTATATGTATAACATATTGAGTTTAAAAAGGTAGACAATAAAATTAAATTGTTTGAATGTAACAGCGTGAGTAAACGTTCTCGTTTTGGAGTACGTTAGTTATTGTTGATGCTGAGAAATTAAACAGTAGTATGTATGCATATATGTACACATAACATAACAACAGAGTATGTTAGCAGAGTTTAGTCGCTTGGGTTTAATCATGCGGGCACAATAACGTCCTTCGTAGTGACCGACTTCCGGCGTCAATTCACGCTGGTGTGCTGTGTGCTCAAACTCTGTATATTCAAATGGATAAATGTCTATGCACATACAGATATACAGAACTCAAGTGTGTAAGTGTTTCATCGATGGGTCATTCCCCATACTCCCCATTGAACATCTAGTAATTTTACTAGTCGGGATTTTAAAATTCAACTCCATTTTTTTATCTAGAAATATAAATAAACAAACAGATTTAATTTATTTAATAATAATAATATAATTTGATTATTTTATTATCTTGGTCTTGGACTAACGCGGTTATTTCAAAAGCCTAATTTAGACTTAACAACAGCGAGCACAAGGCACTTGAACAGCGAACCGGACTTAGTCATCGTCATGGTGTCGCCGCAAAGTGAAAGACACTCGCAAAGTTAAGAGAAGCTACAAGGTGAAGTGTAAGATGTTAAGTAATAATTTAATACACAACCCGCCAACAAAATAAATTATCTATTATTATAACATTACATGAATAAGTCAATATTTGTTTATCATTATTATTATTATAATTCATTCCATCCACATTTAAATTAAAATCTCTCGGTGCGTAATTTTATAGTACTGAGAAGAAGAAGAAGCTGAAGCTGAAGTCGAAGAAGAAGAAGAAGTTTGAGTACGAAAAGGTTTACAAGGTCTGGCAACGCCGCGCTGTCTAGTTGAAATCTCCATGGGTGTCATTCTCTCTACTTGGTTCCTTTCTTTATCTTATTCTCTCCCTTTCTTTATCTTCTCCCTTGGGGCAGCTTGCCTGTCTTAGAAAACCAGCAGCAACAAAAACCTCCATTTAAAACACTCAGCACAAAATGGACCATACAAATAATAAATATCCATTGTGTGCTTGATATTACTTATTAAATAAAATAAAAGTAATTATTTATTATTTATGTAATTAATGACAACTTACACTTGATGAGAACAACACCATTGTGCATTTCTTCCATGTCTCAGTGAAGAAATAATTTAGTTTTTAAAAGCCCCGGTGCAATCAGCCTCCTCGCGGAATCCCCGAGGAGGCTGCACCGCGATCCACCTGAGCTATTTATCCCCAAGATGGAATTAACGAGTACACTTTAAATATCGTTAATGACGCTATTACCCACACCAACACCCACACTTTACACATATCAACCAACACTTTTATTTATATAACACATGGACTGTTTATATACAGCGCGATTACAAAACTACTCCAAAATTAATTATTTTATAATAACAATAATAATAATTAATAATTGTTGCCGGTAAATAATAACATTATTAATTTATAATGTGCGCTGACGCTGACGACGTAATAAACAATAATTATTTAAAAATGTTAATAATAAAAAAATAATATTGGAGACAGTACGGGGATAATCACACACCGTAACAGCATGATGGCGGGCGTGAGTAAATGCCCAACACACAATTCTACAGCCTGGGCACAAAGTCGCGGCGGTCTCTCGTATCGGCGTTTCGCGTACTGCTGAGGGCGGTTAAAAAACCCGTGAACAGCGGAACGGAAACGTTTGGATTTGGAGGGGCATGACGACGACGACGACTACGGCTGACTACGGCGACGATCTGGTGATTCTACCGAGTACTCTTGGCTGGTGTAGACCGTGTTGAGTATAGAATATAGCTGGTGGTAGGTGGCAGGGTACACAGGAAAGGGAAACGTCGGGCAAGGGACAGAGAGGAAAGAGGAGCCAGCAGTAGAGTGAGTTTTAAACGAGGACAAAATCATGCGGTATTTCTGTTAGAGGGATCGAGATGATCAACGAATGCTAGAGAGAAATGGATCCCGGGTAGCATGAATGAGAGAGATAACACGTTTACTACAAGATAAAACGAGTGAGGAGGATAAAAAATATACATGAAATAACAAAACCAGTCTTGTGTGTTTGAAGCACCGAAAGACGGCGCCAGTTTGTGGCATTCACAGATTTTCTTCTTATCAACAGCAGTCTTCTGTGAAATGTAATTAGTTTTTAACTTTTTTCTTTCTTTGTTGATAAGACGAAGACTGATAAATAGTAAAGCAAAATAACTTACGTCAACTGACAATGAACGTGTTTTTTTTTTTTTTTTTTTTTTTTAATTTTTCAAATAGGAGATTTAAAAATTTGATAAACTATTCAAGAGATGAGACGAGATGTAGTTTGCTGGTATGAAAGTCTTTACTTGATGATTTAATGTGCCAAGTCTTTACACAGAGAGATGAGATAAAAGGAATGAGTTTGCGTACACAGGAATACTATCCCCACTGTATTTTACAAGACAATTTCGCAATTACCTAAGTCACTTATCCCTACTACTCTAATGATTATTTGTCTGATCTTGCTATTATTGTCGTCTAAGAGAACTAAAACGAGGTCTAGTTTTTAGTACGCATTTAAATTTTAAGTGTAAATAATAAAATAGACGGCAATTAAAATAATTTATATTGTATATGATAGTAATCAGTAATCATGACCCACATTTATCATCATGCAAAATTTAGATGTGAGTTTGCGATTTAATTTATTTCAATTTTTATATTTATCAACTTTTTTAAATTAAACATCTAGAAGACTAATAAATTTGTCCTGATTATTTAAAGGGACAGAAAACTTGACGTTGAGATTTATACGATTGAGAAAAGAAAACGGTAAATTATTTACTGGACGAAAGTATTCAGCCCAAGCCGGTTGGGAGTAAGTGTAGAATTTAAAAAAAAATTTTTGATTGATGATAGAAGTAAGTAATTAATTAAAGTTGATTTCAGACATATATTGGGACAAATGAAAAGCGAATTTCCGACGATAATGGCCGACGTTCATTATCGAGTTTTAAAGAAGAAATGGTCAAACCTACTGCAGCAGTACAAAGTGAGTGATTAATTCCATTGACAACTAAACAACAGTGTACATATATATAGATATATATAATATATGTATGTACAACGACCTCACTTATTAAAAGTTATCTAGTCTATTAACGTAACACACTAATTGACTAATCCCACATAATAATAAATTAATCGGTGAAATAATCCACATGACAGATGACAAGACATGTTATTTAAAGTGGCTGATGTTTTTAAAAGGAGCTAAAGAATCCAGTTCACGGAGATAAGAACAATGCGGATGACGTTTCCTGGCCGTTCTACAGCGCACTTGATGAAATAGTTACCAGTAGTAAAACTACTCAGTTTAATAAAAAAATTATTGACCAAGACAGCCAACAAGTTGATCCTCATGAATTCCTATGCGTCTCTGTAAGTTCATCAGACGACCAGTCTCTAGACAAAATTCCTCCATGCTCTCCCAAAAGTTCATCAAGGTTTATATTTATATTTAAATATAACGAGCTGAAAATAAAGTAATAATTAATATTAATAATGATAATATTTTTAGATCAAGTAAAATAATGAATTCAAACTTACCGCCAGACGTCACAACTTTATCTCGGAAACGTATCAGAGAATCTCCTTCAGTAGTTGACGAAAGTCAAGCACCTCAAGCGCCATTAAACTTTCGGAGCGACACATATGGAGTTAAAACAAAAATTGAAATGACACCGTTAGTCAATGTCAGAGACGTAACCAAGTTAAGGCGTAAAATTACGGAAAATCATTCTCGAGTTCCCCAACAGCAGCATCAGCAACGACAGCAGCTGCATATTATTCGTACAGCAGTGAATCAAGTTAAGAGGGCAAACCAGTCTCTTGACAGAGAACACAACACGAGACTCAAAAGAGTCTGCAAGACCTTGACTTCAGTCCAACGAAATCAAACATACCCTCCAATGTCTACGTCATCAATGTTAAATGTCAATGAAAATCATCACAGCGAATTGATAAGAAAATTAAATGAATTCTTTGTTTACACCAAAAGACGTGACGAAGAAAATCGTATTATTCTGATAAGAATTCTCGAGTCAGTTGAAAAAATAGCCAGCAAAATTGATTAATAACATCATATATTTAATGTTTAATAAATTATATATGGAAATTTAATTTAACGTTTACCTTAGAGTGATTCAATAGAGCCTCAGGTAGCATTAATTACCGAGGGTTCATTTTTTTTTCTTTCTTTCTTATTAATTTTAACATCAAACGCGAAGCCAACGAGTGCGTGTTACCGTTTACAGAGTCAACACTCGACACACCAACAACATCGACATGTGTGAATATACATGGATGTTTATTATGAATGTGATATGTACTGATGTATATTAATGTATGTGGTGTAAAATATATATGTATATATACGAGGGGAGCGTGGAAGCGTGCACGTGGCTTGCATCTGCTTCTCAGCTTCTCCACGTTCGACGGGTGACCCTTTGCTGACCCTTACCAAGTACCAATAATTAACTGTACTGTGAGGGCACAACCAGCACAAGTTTTAGTTGTCTTGAGAGCGATACGAGTGTGGAGCGCATTCGTGCGCATACTGTTTGCTGGTGTGCTTACGTCACACACAATCTCCTCTCGCGCTCTCACGATTCTCTTATTATTATTATACATATATATATACAATACATATTACACCCATATGATTTACATTACTGTTTAAAATATTCAATTTACTTTTGAATAAAATATCAATATCATTATCGTAATAATCGCAAATAATACTAATGACTTGGGAGTATTACTTACCACAAATTTTAGTTTGAAAGACTTGTAACTTTTTCCATCCTTTCCAGCCTTTTCTCCAAATCATTGACGCTTTTGTTTTACGATTCTGTTGATGGCTACTACCGATAAGTTTTGTACATGAGGTCGAAGCTATTGACGATTTTTCCCATTCTCTTCTCAACGAACCGAGACCTGATCTGTTAAATTAATAATATGTATGTTTATTATACATTTTAAATGTTGTTGTATTTAAAAGTAAATAAATAGTTTTAAGTTATGCGGAAGTGTGACATTATTTATCACGGTCGAGAGTGACAGTAGTAGAAAGCGAAGGAGAATGCCGAGCATCGGGTATAAATTAATCTTCAGCGACACTTAAAACTTTGGATGTTTATTCAACATTTTTTTTAACGAGCATACCTGTAGCTGGCGCTAGAACTCCCACTGAAACCGCTGTCCAGGTCACAGCCGACAAAATGATGGGACGAGGGTATGGTATCCTCATGGTGCTGGGACTGGGATGATAAAAATGCTGAGGATGGAATTCTCTTGTTGGTGATGCTGCTGTTAATGCTGTTGCTGCCAACGGCGCATCGTCCCATCTCGACCTCTTCATTTTCGTTCGCCGTATTATTATCATCCTCATTCTCATTATCCTCAGCCGTAGTGGGCATCAGCATCGCCTCGACGCTGAGATTTAGCTCGCCAAGGACTCGACGATGACGTGACTGAACTCTACGAACTTCCTCGGCGACCAATGAACGATGCGAATCACTCAATCCATATCGGCATTGCTTACTACATTAAAAGAAAATAAAATGAATAGAAAAGTAAAATAAAATCGTAATAAATGACAGCATGATATAAATGTGCCACCCAATAAGTCGTTGGAATTTAAGAGTAGAAAATATTTTATTTTATTTTTTTTCAACAACTCGAAAGCGTGAAAATTATAGAATAACGGGTCATTGTCGGCAATGTTTTCCGGAGGTCTTTAAAGTTTAGTTTAATGTAATGGGACAGCAGGGCCCCCCTCATAAAATACCGTGGCCTTTTTTGAATTTTACGGGACCTTTGAGTCTAAAATAGTAGTAGGCTACCTTTTTTTTCTTTTATCTTTTTTATTTATTTTTTTTTTTTTTCTCTACCTACCTGATCTCGGAAATTTCCTCGTAGATATTTTCTTCGGTTCCATATCGCGTGACATAGGTGTGTCGTTTAGATGGGTCCCGAACAGGTGGCTGGCGCTGCAGGTGATAAGCCCATTGATGATTTGACGGTTCTTCCATTAGGGGACACTGATGGGGATAGAGGAGGGAGATTCTGCTGCTTGGACCGGCTTCATAGCAAGCATACGAATAATCCTGAATAATCTGCTGCGGCTGAGCATGCGGTTGTTGATGTTGAATTTGCTGCTGCTGTTGTTGTAATTGCAATTGTTGATGTTGCTGTTGGTGTAATTGCAGTTGCTGATGATGCAGCTGCTGCTGTTGATGTTGCACCTGATGTTGGTGTAACGAATGCTGAGGATGTACCTGAGGGTGATGTTGATGTAGTTGATTAGCAACGATCGGCGGTGGATAAGGCGGTGGAGGTGGAAACTCCAAATTAATACAACGAGATGTTGTCCCAACAGGGCCACCAGAATAATTAGGGCTTGCTGGCGAAGCCATCATTTTTACACAATTGTTTAAATCAATTATAAAACATATTACACACCATCATCATTACCATCATCATCATTATTTCCATCAATTGTATTTAAATTAATAAACACGTGGGTTTTTAAAAAATGACTTGATAATCACTTAAATAAAATGATTCATCACAAGTATCCACTTGCTACAGTTCCATGAGATTAAATTATATCCAAGAATAGGCATCACTGATCACACTGTCGCAAACATTCCCATCAACCAGTACAATAATCTCTCTTATTACTTGTCTGTCTTTTTGTTTCACTCCTCCGCTCCTTTTATCTTCTTTCTCCTTCTCCTTCTTGGTCTTGTTGTCCTTGTCTTTCTTAAAACTATTATCTCTTCTTTAAACTTATTTAAACTACCGTTTTATCTCTGTATTGGTAGCTTCTCCAGCATCAGATCAGGAGCATCAGTAAAAGTACCACCACAAACTCTTTCTCTCAACCGAGTGTCAGAACTCAGAAGATAGCTTTGCGTTCATCCATTGTTAGGAATAAACGAGCACGAGCACGCACGCCTCTCGAGACCGGTCAACTGTTGGTCGTATCGCTCAGCTCCTATACTCTCCCCGTTCCACTCGGTTATTCTCCCATGAATGCTTGCAAGAGTGAGGCCAACTATCACGAACCAACCAACGTATAAATATATACATACATATATGTATATGTATGTAAGTAAGTAAGTAAGTAAGTGAACAAACGAATCACTTGTATGTATTGCCCCACACAGCAGTTCACTTGCCAGCCTTTTCCAGCTTTTTTAGCTACAAACCACTCGAAAATTAGCCATTTTTTTCCTCTCCAATCTTCTTCTCATTCAATTAAACTCCACAATATCTACAAATAAAAATAAATAAACACAGCACACATTATATATTTTCTTTAAAGTTAAATGTCATTTAAACTCTTGTACTTACTACCAGTAAAAACCAAGCTTCGATTTATCAGATCCTACTTATCAGGACTTTTAAAAATAAATAATATTTTTTTTTATCTATAAAACTATCACTATTAGTAACCACTTGGTAAACTTGTCACCCATACGAAGATGGTCTTGAATGATAATTGTAACTGTTGTTTACGATAACATTTAGACAGTGATAAATTTAATTTGTGGCACGCGACTGAGTAGTTACTCAACTCCAAAGTTAAGTCTTGAGATTCTTACCATTTTTATTTTTTCTGTTAATTTTAAATCCACATTGAACCCGGTGTACTTTGATTCTCGGTCCACAAATATAAACTCTGTTATAATAACCGGCATGGAAACATAAAATAATAAATTCCACAACAAGTTTTGTTGTCTCGTGAGCGCGCGGCGCGCTAAGCAACTGACGAGAACTTTATATGTATAAAGAAATGAACTTAACTGAACTGAACTGAGTGTAACTGAGTTACTGGAGGCAGGGCAGCAAGCTGTTCTGTTACTGAACGAACAAGTTTGTGTGTAATATCAACGAGTGTGTGAGTAAGGGTGAGGGAGTCGTATCGGTTGGCTGGCTGCTGGTTCTTTTCGTTGGTTTGAGAGAGAAAAACGAGCAACAATTTTAAGTGTGTAAGTGGTAAGTCTGTTTGGTTCTCTCTTCTTCTTGTACTTGTTCTTCCTCTTCTGTCTTGGGTCTTCTGTGTCGGCTTCAAGGAATGGACTGAAAGAAGACAAAGAGGGTAAATAAGAATGAGACGAAGAAAAAACAAGGAGAGGGAACCTTTTAACGTTTGGCTGAGTCGTGATCGTCGTCTTGGTCTTGCTCTGGCCAGCTCTGGCTCTTGATTTCGTACTGCTCAGCGTATTGGTCTCGGTCTTACCCCGGTACGTTTGCCGTTTAGTTTAGTTTCCATTCCCATATCCATGTCCCATTCGGCAACTTGAGAATCGCTGAGGAATTCCAAGGAGAGCAAACTCTAGTCTGCCAGAATAGAAAGAGAACAATAATCATCTAGTGTAAGGAAAGACGTCTGGTTTTAAAATACTAAGAGAGAAAGAGAAAGTTTTGAGAAAATTAAATCGTTTGTTCAACGCTAGGGGGCAGTACTGCACAGTACCATTTTTGGACTCCCATGAAATTAAATATTTTTTAAATACCTGGATATTTAATTTTTATTCAAGTATTTTTTATTTTCATCTCATTTATAATTCAAATTTATTCAAACAATTTGAAATTCCCGCGGTACTTTAAATAATTTATTTACTGTCACAAATATAATTTAAAAAAATAAAATATTCTAATTGTTTTAATAAAATAAAATAATATGAATAATGAATATTATGACGACTGGAATTTATTGATATAAATTTTTCTGAGAAAAATATTATGCCTTTTATTTCTTTCCCTCTTGGTCGTCATCAGTTATCAGAGATATCCCCCTACTTATGACAGCTATCATTTAATATGATAGTGTCTCATCATCAATGATCAACAAGTAACATTATTACGCATTTATAAACTGAGTACTTTATTATAAAAAAATATATTAGTTATAATAAAAAATGCAGAATTACGTATCAATAATAAAAAATAATGGAGGAATAAAACCGGTGAGTGATGAATTGTTATTACCTCTAATTGTACCGCAGAAGAGACTTCTGCTGGGTCCAGGTCCCAGCAATTTATCAGAAAGAGTAATAAGAGCGATAAGCAATCCGCTAGTGGGACATATGCACGCAGAAACGTTTAAAGTGAGTAACAATGGCATTAAATATGCTAATTGTTGGGTAACTGAGAGTCAACAGTGATATTGTATTATATACTGGTTGAAAATTTGAATAATTAGATGATGGATGACATTAAAGCTGGCCTACAGTACGTATTTCAAACGAACAATAGACTCACTCTGGCCATAAGTGCCTCAGGTCACTCAGGCATGGAAGCTTGTTTAGCAAATTTGCTTGAACCCACAGACACTATTTTGATCATTAAAGCCGGACTCTGGGGTGAAAGAGCTCAAGAAATGTCTGAACGTCTTGGCGCACATGTAAGTTCCATCATAGATTACATATATACTAGGGTGGGTTGAAAAAAACTTTTTTTTTTGTTTTTCTTAGCATGGGGGTAGAATATGATACTGAAGTTAGCAAACGTCAAATAATTTTTAGAATTTAAAAAAAAATGATAAATTATGAAAAAAAAAAAAATTTTGAAAAATTGCACTTGTAGATTTTTTTATTTTCTACATGTGCATTTTTTAGTTTTTTTTTTTTTTGCAATTGATTTGGTGAAAAAAAAATCCAAAAATTGTTGATTGTCTGCTAACTTCTGGATCATGGTAGAATTTGATGATACTGAAGTTAGCAGACGTCTAATAATTTTTGGATTTTATTTGAGGCGGTAAATTTGAAAAAATTGCACCTATAGTTTTTAAAATTTTCTACATGTGCATATTTTTAGTTTTTTTTTTCTTCAAATTTAATTGAAAAAAAAAAATCCAAAAATTTTGAATTGTCTGCTAACTTCTGGATCATGGTAGAATTTGTACCTTATAAAAAAAAAAAATTTTCAAGAAAAAAAAATTTTTTTTACTCATTTTGAGGCGGCCCACTCGTTTTTTAAATAAATAATTGATTAAACGGGGTAGTTCCAACGAAAAAAATTTTTTTTGTCCAAAATCGTGGAAAACTTCTAATAACTGTCGAATGTGATTTTTTTTTACTTCACTTTCATTTTAATTCAAAAGAAAATGCTTTTCATTTTTTGATTTTTTACTTAAATTACATAAATAATAGGAAAAAAATTTTTTCAACTTCTGACTTTCAATTAGCTTTCAAGGGGACACCCTACAGATTCTAGAACACCATGTAATTTTTTTCGTTGGGACTACCTCGTTTGATCAATTATTTATTTTAAAAACGAGTGGGCCACCTCAAAATGTTGAGTAAAACAATTTTTTTTTTATAAGGTACAAATTCTACCCCCATGCTAAGAAAAACAAAAAAAAAGTTTTTTTTCAACCCACCCTAATATATACATTTATTTATTTGGAAATTAAAAAAAAATTTATTTAATAAATCAATAGGTCGAGACTTTGACAATTCCGCTAGGATCAGCGGTAACTCATCAGCAATTTGAAAGTGCAATGAAAAAATTTAAACCGGCTGTTGTTTTCTTGACTCATTCGGAATCTTCAACGGGTCTTAAACAACCGTTAATTGGTTTTGGTGACATTGTCCGCAGGTTTTTCATTTTTATTACATATTAAATCATTTTTTTATTCAAATTAATCCATAAAAGTTTTTAATTAGATACGAGGCTTTGCTGATTGTTGATGCGGTTGCTTCATTAGGAGGTGAACCATTTTTCATGGATGCCTGGAAAATAGATGCTGCCTATACGGGAAGTCAAAAAGTTATTGGTGCACCACCGGGACTTACTCCAATTTCATTAAATTCACGTGCTGAGTAAGTAGATCTGGAATGATTACTAAAAAAATAAGATAGATTTGAGTAGAGTTTGATGGTAATTTTGAAATTGGGTAGACGTAAATTATTATTGCGGAAAAATAAAGTCCCGGTATTTTATTGGGACATGAAAGAGTTGGGAAACTATTGGAACTGTTTTAAAGAACCTGTTAGGCGTTACCATCACACGATATCCGCAACTCTGGTCTATGGATTGAGAGAAGGATTGGCTCAGCTGGCGGAAGAGGGCTTGGAGTCTTCATGGCAGAGGCACGCGGTAGCTGCTAAAAAATTGAGAGAGGGTTTTGAAGCGCGAGGATTGGAATTATTTGTAAAGGAACCGGAAAATCGGTTGAATACTATTACGGCTATTGTTGTACCACCTGGGGTCGATTGTCAGTTTGTCACGCGCAGAATGATGGAAAAGTATATATCTATATAAAAAATACATCTTAATACTTATTTTTATTATTATACTGGAATAGAAATAAAAACTTGACGCACGTGTGCTGATTGTATTTATAAATCGACAGGTGGAATATCGAAATAGCCGGAGGACTTGGACCGACTGCAGGGAAAATATTTAGGATCGGTTTGATGGGTACTAATGCTAACTTAAAAAACGTTGATGACGTTTTGCATGCTCTAGATGACGTTTTAAAATACTCAACTCGTCACAGCCGTCTTTAATAAAATTAATTAATTAATCTTTTATTTTACTTATAATTTTTTTATTCAATTAAAATACTGAAATCGGCATACACTCATGTCGAATATTAGCCCCTTCTTCGTTGGTTCTTATTCTAAAAAATATCGAATATACTTACATCGATATATATTATCTTGATTGATAAAAATGTAGTAATGCAATAATAATACAATATACAATTATTATTATTATATGTATATTTATAATAATATTTACGTATTTAATTTATCTGACAGGATATAAAATACTTGAATGTCTTAAAATATCTATGGCAAATAAAAATATTCATTATATATTTTATCTTTTTTTAGATATTTAAAGATTTTTTATCAAGCTTCAAGGCACAATTTAATTATTTTGTTTAAAAATAATTTTTTATATGAATAATTATTTTGGCACAGTATATATATAAGTGTGTGATACTTATTTTAAATATTATTAAATAGTTTAAATATCTGCAGCGCATAAAATTTTAACGTTTATATTGGCACGCTGGTTCAAAAGCTAAAAATTTTTTTGTTGATTTAAAATTTTAAATTACCGACAAATTTAGGAGAAGATTGAAAGAGAAAGCTAAGAGCCGTTTAAACCGCGTGGGATTTTAAAATCCAGAGAAGGTTCATTCTGTTTATATGAAGATTTAAAAATAATATCAACAATGAATGAAAATCTTCAGGTAAAAAATATGTACTGTGACAAATTTTATTGGTATTAAATTTACCACTTTATTTTTAAATAGAAATTGATGCTCATTATTACCGTGAAATAAAAATGACAAGTTGGCGGACATCAGACGATTTCTAAAATTTTTTCAACAAAAATATTAAAATATGGACTTGGAAAATTCTAAAATCAGTATATGCATTTTTTAAATTTTATCAATTTGACTGTTTAATTTTTTTACACGTAATTTAAAAATTGTCTCATGTCCGCTAAATTTACACTCACGAAATAAAATTGTATAAACAATCGGGTTGGTAACAAACATAATAATGTTGTATTTAGAGAATATTAATAATAAATTAATGGGTATTATTAAAACATTGGGCGACGTTTGAATTTTATCCAGCAAAATTGAACGTCGGTACTGGTGTATAATAACCAGCGTGCCAATATAAACTCCCAAAAATATCTCGTACTGAGCATCAACAAAATTTTCGTTACCATTCAATTCAAGGTTTTTCTTTACACGCGCAGTAAATTAATAATATTATTACTACTATAAACTAAAGTTAATATTTAATATTTTTGATATTTACATACAAAAAAAAAAAAAAGAAAAGAAAATGTCAGGAATATTACAAAACAATTTATCCTCTCGACTTATTTATAATAATATACTAGATATGTATCGTTCAAGGATCCTGATAAATATCATTTTTAGCGTTTACGAGCTTTGAAACAAAAATATAAACTCATATATAATTATTATTATAGACTTATAAAATAATATCGCGATAAGTGGATTTTATTAATTAAACAAAATAAATTTTTCGAATTTAACAAAAAAAATGACATAAAAGCAGACGTTATTACTCGTGAGTAATTATAGTCTTGGATATTTATTTGTTAAATTAGCATTTATATAATTAGAATAATGTTAGCAGTGATTGATAACAATTATGATAAAAATGATAACAATGAATAATGAAATAATATTATTAATTGATTAATAATTACTAATAATAATAATAATAGCAATTGAATAACGATAACTGACGTCGCCATCGAGGTTCTTCAGTCTTCTTTGGTTGTTGGGTAACTCGTTGAGGTGGGTGGTAGTTAAAAAAAAAATTAGGAGCCGAACGATCCCAATCAATATCCTCATTATTATTAATATTAATTAATACTAATAATAACAAACATGATATTTATATTCCATCATGTAAATCCCTACTTACCCACTCAATTGCCCTTTATCACTCTCTTTATCAGGCACTTTACCCTTTCCCTTTCTCTCTTTAGTATTTTATAAATTTTTTCCTCAATCAAAAGATCAAAGAGAGGAAAAATAAATAAAATAAATAATAATATAATATGTGTATCGTGGAACGACGTCCTTCCGTTCGGGTTTTCTGTTAATAGAAACCAATTGACAAATTAAAATCAGTCTGTCCACAGAGCGACGTGATATGAGAGATAGTAAGGGAGAGTGAAAGATATATATCATATATAAAAAGATAGAAGCAATTGATAGTATTGTCCATACACATCTATCACAATTTTCTCCTACCCCTTCTCCATTTAGATGTCATTCTTACTGTCAGACAATTGCAATTCAACCCAATGAATTATTCAATTCGCATTACTATTACTCTTCCTTCGTATCTTATTCTTTTATCTTCTATCTTTTATCTTCATCTTTTATTTTATTATTTGCCTGTTTTATTTATATATATAGATATATATAAATTTTTTCTTTTTTTTTTCATTTAATAATAATGATAATAATAATGAGAGGAAGTGCAATAACCCTAGTATGTTTCTTTTTTTTCTTTTTTTTTTTAGTAATAATTTTAAAAATAATAAAAATATCTTATGGACTGATTGCAAGAACCGATCTAACGGATTAGCAGGAGCGATCTCAGCTGAGATCGCGAGACGTCATTGAGTATTTCGAAGTTTTTGGTGACGATGATGATGACGACAGAAGAACCGACGAAGAAGAGTAATAACGTTGGTGCTGTTGCTGTGGCTGGGGCTGGGATTGGGGCTGAGACTGGGACTGCTGTTGTTGCTGCTGATGGTTATGATGGTTATGATTATGATTATGATGATGATGGTTGCGATGATTACGGTGATGTCTTCGTGATCGTTTACACTGTACGGTGCAGCAATCGTCTGCTTCCGGAATACGTTCCCCTCGCTTGAGCTGGTTAACGATCGAATTGCATAGGGAGCGTGGACACCGTTTCCTATCGCACTTTACTTCGCCATTCTGACAAATAATAAGTTATAAAGGAAGACATTAAATTTAAGTTCTTTATCGCATCATCAATGTTAAATAATAACAGTAATGATAAAATATTTTTCTTACTTTGCAACGGCATTTAACGCATTTTATTTCTCCGTGCGAGTGAATCTTGGGATGCCAATCTCTGCCATTTTCATAGGGTCCGCCTACGGGATATCTGCATCCACCGTCGGCCAGAATGTCCTCCGGAGTACGTTTGGGTACATAAAGTGACTGGACAATGGCCTGATCATGTGGCAATGAAGGATCACTGGTTACCGGTCCTTGAGTGCCGGAAATGGGAATCACGCTCACTACTGGACACTGCTTGCAGCAGGCTTTTTTGTCCGGTCTTATAGCTGTTTTTTCATCGCAATCCAATGCTGGACATTGGACTCGTGGACATCTTACTATTAAATTTATTGGCTAATAAAAAAAATAAAATAATGTTTTAATTACTCTGGAATTGAATTGTAATTAAAATAATAATTACTTACGTCACAAGTACAAATGGCACAAGTATCGAAACCAGAAGGTGGTAAATAAGGATGCCAAGCAGCGCCAGCAACGTGAAATTGTCCTGCTAAAGTACAACCACGCAAAGATAAATCACCGGTACTTTTTTTCAGCGACATTGTTGATGTCATTGGATTTAATGTTGTGCTCGTCGTATTGTCAATCGGTACTGAAGTTTAAAAAAAAATATAATTATCAATAAAACAAAAAAAAACAATTGTTACAAATAAAAATTAAAAAAATATTTACATTGACATATGGAGCAGCAGTGACCGGCAGGCGGTTTTATTCTCAGACTAACGGGACAACTTAGTGGTGGACAGGGTACAGGATCGCACTTGGCCGTGCCACGATGACAATGACACATGGAGCATGGGTCAGAGTGTGCTGTCCATTGTGTACCTTCCTCGTAGAATTTTGTCTCGTGAAAGCAAGACGTGCTCTCGAGTTCGGAGCTCGGTGAGTGAGGATTATAAACCAAGACTGAAGCGACATCGTTGTCTGCGTAGTGGGGAAGACAACTGAGAGGTGCGCGAGCCTTAAACTGTGTTCTTACTAATTTTGTGCTGACATTTTTGTCAACTTCCACAACCTCAAGGAACCCGATACCCGAGTCGATTCGGAAGAGTTCAATAAGTGATAAACCAGTGACAGAGCCTTCTAAAATATTTCCATCAAATTCTTCGAGTAGTCTTCGTGAAACAGGAGCACCTTCAACGAGCAACGGGACTGTTTCTAAATACAACCGACGACCTTTAATGTCTTCTTCATCATCTGTATGTTCTCTCTCATCATCATCTGGCAGTCCAGTGAGTTCTAGCTCATAGTGAAGCGAGCAATCAGTGTCAATGGCAAGCCAAACTAAACCAACAACTGAACCACTGGATGAAGAAGTCAACAGAGCCGGTGAACAAGTATCTTTAGCATCAGCAACATGTCTTTGAGACAGTCTGCCTTTCAATACTGATCCAGCAGGTGAGGCAGCGACTACCGAAAGCTCTCCTTTAAACAAAGTCTCCAGTAATCTAGGTCCTGGTCGATCTAAAGATCCGTTAGCTGTTGATCCACCAATAAGAGTGGGCGTCAAATCTTCCAACTCAGTTTTACGTTTACCTCCGTCATCAACGAGCGTCACCAGCGGACTTTCGTCTTCAAGACCAGCGAGTTTTACGCCGTATCTTAGCACACCAAACCTATCCAAGTAAGCCCATGCTAATCCGGAAGCATGTCGCGTAAAGTCAGAGGGTAAAAGTGCTTGAAAAATGTCACAAGTAGCTCGTGTGCCAATGCTACCAGTCAGTTTGAGTGCTTGAGGATCTTTTTTTGACGCAATAGTTATTGACAATTTACCTCGCGATAGTAAACGCAAATCAGTAGCAGACAGTGCACTGCGCACTTCACCAAAATTGACATCAGCAGAGGGTTTGTCGACAATAATGTCTTCTTGCAAGAGAACATAATCTTTTTCTTGATGGTCAATTGTGACGACAAGCGGAACGTCGAGGATGTCATTAGGCAGAAAGAGACCATTGAATACCAGAGATACGTGTATCGAGGGGGCAGAGGCTGAAGAAACAGAAATAATGGCCGTACCAGCGGAGCCGTACATCAGAGTTTTATCAACTCCCATTGCTGGTTCAAGTAATGAGGAAAATTGTTCAGTGGACAGAGCTTTGTAACGCGTTAGTTGACCTACGAGAAGTGCTTTTGAGGTAGTGGCAGTTGTCGGTGTTTCCCAAATGAGTGACACGTACAGCTGCTCTTCTCGCATGAGTTTGCGGTAGTCACGCGGTACTCTACGCCACACACCACACAATTTACCCGTTGCATTTTGGTACACTCCGCCCACTGGGTCTATTGTCTGCTCTTCTAAGATACTGCCCGTGTCGTCGATGAACTGAATACTTCTTGGGCGCGGTGTTGATGCACTCAAGTAAAATGAATAATAGAGATTCTTGCGGTGAAATGTAAAACGTCCCGTTGCAATGTACTCTGACGCAGCTAAATAATTTGTTGATTCATTTACACTGTCCACTATTTGCCGTGACGTTTTGCCGCTTATTAAAGTTCCAAAGTCTTTAAAAATATTTTTATTATTATTAATCTACTACAATGTGGAATTAAATTTAATAATAATGATAAAAATGATGAATATGAAGCTTACATTTGAAATTTCGTTCTTCTTCTTCAATGTTTTGCTGGATCGGCAAGTCCTGCGCCAGTTCCACGCCTATTAAATTACAAAATTAATTTATAAGTCAATTTACCTCGATAACATTATGCCGATAAACGGTATTTATAAATATATATTATAATAAATAAATTAATTAATAATTCTAATGAAACTTTTAATTAATAGATATTGCAGTGAGTGTATAAAATATTTGTATGCAGATCACGATGAGGTCAAGTCACCGGACCGAGAAGCGAAGGATCGGAATTCACTTTGGAATTATGCCAAAGTCTTATCGATCATCGTATATATAATACGCCGGTATATACCGAGGCGAGAAACAAGATTTACCGATGCGGAGAAAAAATACCATACGCGATCATGTATTATAATTATAATTATAATTATAATAACAATAATAATTTAATTATTGTATATTTATATATAATGCCGTCTTGGTTGTTTGGATTTTTTATTTAAATGCAACACGACCATCGATCACGAATTAACTCAAGAAAAAAATAATCTCTGTCATCATAAATGACAACCAATACAAAATGAAGACTAATTAGTGTAATTAATAATTATGAGAATAATAATAATAAAATAATCTTTGCAGAGATGGAGTAGAGATGTGAAGATAGTAACCGATGTGAAGAAACCTGGAGCTGGAGCTGTAATAAAAGAGGGGGAAATTTAACGTCTTGGAGTATTTTTAAAAACTGACGGAGAGTTGAAGGTCCAGCATCAGTCTGTGGCTCATTGGCAGTCTGTGTCCCCCTTGACTGTTTTCATAGCCACTGCCATGCGTTAATCGCGTCGTTCCCTCGATCATTATGCATGCTAATATTTACATTTAGATTGCGCACGGTTTAATCGAAGTGACGCCATGCGGTAATATAACCGGCGCCATGGCGCTAAACCCTGGCGCCCAGTTTCTCTTCTTCTCTGGTGTATTCTCGGTATATATATCTCTTACAAGTTACAAGTTACAACAACTTGACACAACAACATGTCTCTCTTCATCGGCTTCATGTATGTACGTATCCTCTTTTTATTTCCTAATACCTTACGTTCTTTATTTTTCTACACGTCGTCACCGCTCAGCTTATATGTATATATATATAAAATTTATCTATGTATGTTTATGATTTTCTAATATGTACGCACAGTAGTGGCTCCTAAAAGACGACATAATAAATTAACGATTATTTATCTTACAAGTAGCCCGTACAAATGACGAACAAGTTTGTTCGCGGATAAAGCCACTGAGTGTGTGACGATGTTGAGAAAATACTTATACATATGTATTATGTATGTATGTATGGATGTATATATATTTGAGAAATTCCGGGCAGACGTACGGACGACTAGTAACGGTGGAGGAGAACGTGCGTGAGCTCACGAGAGAAACAAGATCGATTGATTTATTGGCGCGATCCCAACAAGGCTGACGATCGCACAACAGACGAGGACAGCTAGTCTATCTCATTCTTAAATATATATATATATATAGATATATGGATGGATGTGTAAAGATAAAAGTTTAAAAGAGACGGCCTAAACGTTTTAAAACTAGAAAAACAAATTTTTATTTTGTAAATCAATTTTTTATCGTTAATCGCGTATTTTTTTTTAAATCTTTCGTTGATATTTAAAAACTTAACGTCAATATTTATCTGGGATTAAGATTTTAATTATAATATTTAATAAATTAACGGTAAAAAAGTTAACATGTTTATGATAAAGTTATTTTTCTTGGAAAATGAATAAATTATTATTTTATTATAAACATAAAATTGATACGCTTTTATAATTTACCTTTTGACCTCAAAGGTCGCGGTTATTTACGTTTAATTACTATTAATCACAAGTTTCGCGTTTAATGGAGCAGTTAACGAGCCATAAACTAAAAATGTAATTATTATAATTACCGCAACGACAAATATAATGCCAGAGAAATTATTTTACAGCGGATATTTATTAAAGATGAAGTATAAAAAAAATTAATAATTATTATTCATCACATCTCTGGGTCTTAAACTATTTATTATTTATATATCAAGGGTTTTTATAAGTATAATATATATATATATATAAATTTTTTTTTTCAACAAACAGTAGTCTAGTGAGATTGGAGCGTGAGATCGTGTGCCATGCCAGGGATTTCCCGATTCGGCAAATAAACCAAGTAGGAAAACAGGTTTTCCACGCGTACTCGAAATCCATTTCTGCATACTTGCTCCATACCAGGTTTATATTGACCGTAAGTGGTGGTGTACAGATATATATCTTATTGTACTAACTAAACATATATATAAATTATACATGTATTTATTTTTAGACGGACATTAAATTTTTTCTAAGCGCTCGAAGATTTGCGGAACACTTATAAATACATTTGTTTAAAGATGACGGGGAATAAAAGTTATTGCTGTGTATCAACAACAAACTATTGTATTAACACACAGGGTTAATAAATAGTTGACAGTTGTCATTACTCGATAAAATATAAAAGTTACATCACCCATTAAAATCTAGCGTCATTACCTTTTATCAAAGTGTACGTATTATAATTTATTTAAGATTTTTTTTAAATTATGCCGGCTATCGAGAACATTTATCACGGATTAAAATAAAAAATAATATCACATATACATATATATGTATACATAAATGACTAGGTATATTAATGAATGAAGGAATAGTTAATAATAAATATTGCTAATGTGTCTGAAACGCGTGAGAATATATAAAATTGAATAAATTATATATATGTATACAGATAGTCCGTCAAGTTGAGGAATAAATGAGGCGTCAATGCATATAAAATACAATGTGATATGATATGAACAAGAGGAAGAAGAAGAACAAGAAGAAGAATCACGTATAGATTGATCGTAAAACATGCCTTGTCACGGGAGAATGCCAACGAGAGCGATCATCGATAAATGATTTATACCATCATCATTTCGCAATGACGATTGCATGAGAAAGGATAAATATATACATATATATGTGATGCGGCCATTCTCCATATCCATTTCTCACATATAAATCTGCATATCTACAGAATAATAATAATTCTAATAACAATAATAATAATATAATTTATCTAATAAAATTTAAATATATACTTACTGTATTCACCGGGGCAGGATTTACAACATTTTCCAGGTAACAAAATCGGCTCCTCGCACGTCAATTTTGGGCATTCATTTTTAATATTACGACACTGTACTCTCGCAACAATACGGCGTTTTTTCTGTACCTATAAAAACATAAATATATTAGAGTGTTTAAAAAAATCAACTTTTTTTTTTTTTCTTGAAGAACATTGAAAAATCGACAGAGTATCTTTAGACAAAGACCCTGTTAAAATATGAGACCTTAATATTAATATTTAAAGGTGGCGATTCACGATTTTCTATTTTCCATTTAAATAACATGGGAAAAAAAAAATTTTAATTTTGGAGTTTTATACCTCGGCGATGGCTTATTGAACAGATAAGTTCAGGATATATTTTTGTAGGGAATTGAACGCTCTACAAAAAAAGTCTCTTATCATTTTTTGATAAATCCATCTGTTCAAAAGTTATTGGAGCTCGAAGTCAAGTTAGAGTAAATTTCGAGATCTTTTTACTTTTCCGGCGAAACTATCGGACTTATCATAAAATGTCGTGAGATCTTATTTGTAGACAATTTTATTTCCTACAAATTATCATTGATAAATTTTTTTCAAATTCTGCATTTTTTTCTAGTTATTTCCATTTTAATGCCAAGCTTCTAAAAAAGTAGTGTTCTGATCGATTTTAAGAGCTTGGCATTAAAATGGAAACAACTAGAAAAAAATGCAGAATTTGAAAAAAATTTATCAATGATAATTTGTAGGAAATAAAATTGTCTACAAAAAAGATCTCACGACATTTTATGATAAGTCCGATAGTTTCGCCGGAAAAGTAAAAAGATCTCGAAATTTACTCTAACTTGACTTCGAGCTCCAATAACTTTTGAACAGATGGATTTATCAAAAAATGATAAGAGACTTTTTTTGTAGAGCGTTCAATTCCCTACAAAAATATATCCTGAACTTATCTGTTCAATAAGCCATCGCCGAGGTATAAAATTCCAAAATTAAAATTTTTTTTTTTCCATGTTATTTAAATGGAAAATAGAAAATCGTGAATCGCCACCTTTAAATATTAATATTAAGGTCTCATATTTTAACAGGGTCTTTGTCTAGAGATACTCTGTCGATTTTTCAATGTTCTTCAAGAAAAAAAAAAAAAGTTGATTTTTTGAAACACTCTAAAATATATATTATTATTTAAATTAATGTATATATTTTTTTGTTTTAGCGGAAATGAGATGTCGTTTTTTTTTTCTTTTGAAAGATCTAGTATATTATAGCTTGCATCACGCGGAGGCTCGTCGTCGTCATGTGTGATTTAAAACTAAATACGTTCGACCTCATGTACGTCATCGATATTTATAAGTTGACAGAAAGACACAAGACCGCGGGCGGACCGTACAGTAAGTAATGTAATGTAAGATAAATGTATATACATATATACATATATAAAGGTGTACATATATATACAAATTGCCTGGCACCTAATCGTCTATTCTTACGGCGTATAAACTACCAGCGAGTTAAATAATAAAAAAATATAAGGAAAAAATAGTGAGATAAGTCATCAACTAAAAAATTATAATAAATTCAACAAATACATTCACACAAATATTCCTAGAACGAAAAAATAAATAAATAATTCAACGGGTTGACGATAAAAAATTATTTAACAAAACATAAACAAGGAAGAATAATTATTATAAATCACTAATTAAATATTTATTAATTAGTAAGAAAAAAAAAAAGTTCTTACGGGTATACACTCGCATTTGATGCAGTACATTACTCCAAAAGGTGGTCCCAGATCTGCGTACCATGTTGACCCTAATTCCCGTAGCTGCTTTCCAAATGTACACTCTGCAAGCAAAAAAAAGTAGTGAAAATTATTAGATTTAAATTTTATTATTTATTTTAAAATAAAATCCGCGTTTAAATTTATACGTCTCAATGTGACACTATGTCGGGAATGAGAAACTTGCACCGCATATGGAATGATGAACGAGGCCAGTTCGATACAAATAATGGCGTGAGCCGATTATATATATATGTACATATATATCTAATGTATCTATATGAATGTACATTGCAATCTATCTTTCTCGACTTGGCACCGAGTTACGGAAAATGACAGGCCAGCCACTTGCATTAGAAGATACGTGATTCCATGCCCAGCTAATTAATCGTCGGTTATTATTTTTCCTCGAGTTAATACTCTCTGCATATTCACATCGCGTATACATTTACACACTTGCAATAATATAAATTTTAATAAATCCCACTAAACATTTAACGCATTGAATAAATAAATAAATATATATTTATATTAAATAAAGCCATGTAAATATATACGTTATATGTTTTGAATGGTCACGCACCATCGCGGTCACGCCCACTAGTTACGTCACGTTATTTTTAACTTAGCAATATTATTTTTTTAACGATACATTTTTAATTATCTGCGGACATGAGTGGTTTAATGAAATAGATACCCTCCTCTCTTGTTTTCTTGACATATCACAGCTTTACCTCTTGATCGGATTAAGTAAATATTTACCAAGCTGTCTACAACTTAAACTCCATACCAGCCTACTATTATATACAATTAATGCTCTAATGTGTTAAAACCTCGGTCTGCACTTTACACTCGACACTTAACAACACATACCATTAGAGTGTGCATCAATTAACAATTAAACCCATGAGCTTGACAGCTGTGTAAAAAATTAACTCTTTTATACCTTCTTTTTACTAAACTTTACTCGAGTGTTTTAGCATTAGGAATTTATTTAAATTTCGTGGCATGTGTTGTCGATATGTCAAATGAGAGAGAGACAGAGAGAAAGTGCAAGTGCATTTACACCATCGGTACCAACAGTACCACCCATTAAGACTATCCCCATATACTCTTAAGCTCTTTTATTATGTATTTTATTTTTGAGTTGAATTTAGTGGACATTTAATGTATATATATATACATATACATATATAAATGATGATCGAGGCCTACTATATATATATATAAGCTTGGATTTGACTCTCTCGCGTGGTTGAGATGAGACCGCGATGAGATGAGAGCAACGACCTCATACTCTCAGCTACTATTGCTACTGGTACTGCTAATGCTATTGCTGCTACTGCTGCTGCTACTGCTACTGCTACTGCTACTGCAACTGCAACTGCAACTGCAGCCGGCGCGTCGCGTCGCATCTTCAAACCGGCACGATGATGTGACGACGTGTAGTCTCTGTTTAAATCCCAATTTAATCTACGATAGTAAAGTTAGCAGACATTTGAAATTTAAAAAAAATTTTTATTAGACAAATAATGAAAAAAAAAAAAATTCTAAAAAAATTCACATGTCGGAAATTTCACGAACTATATGTGCAATTTTTCAAAATATTTTTTCAAATATTTTTTTTTTGTTAAAAAAAAATCAAAAAATTTTTAAATGTCTGCCAACTTTATTGTCATATTTAATCTACACACTACTCTACATACTATATTATTATTATTAATATAAATAATGTTTTATTGCATTTATATATAATTAGGAAATACACATGTTAATGTCATTTAGTACTACATGTTTTCAATATTAAGTTAAACTTTATCTGGAGTACTCTGCCAAGAGTATTTTGTCTCAATACGAGTACCGCGAATTCCATTAATACGAATCCAAAAAAAATACTCTGCACTGGGAAATAAATATAACGAAATATATTTATTTTAAAAAGTATGTCAAAATAATAATAATGATGATAATGATGTTAATGATTATTGTTTAAAGGAAAAGAGATCACCGGCTATTATCATCATCATCACGATCATCAGGAGAAACATGTTGTTGGAGATTAACAAGCTGGTGCATATATCCCTGATGCTGTTGGTACTGCTAGTGGTACTCTGATGAGAAAAGTCAGTTGGCTAAAAATAATCCTGGCCGATGTGTGTTTCGCGATGGGATCAGCGCCACGACGTCTCGCTACGCGCTTCCCTCATCAACGTTCCTCCCAGTAAGTCTTTTCGTCTCAGTCTCTTGTAGATATATATATTTATAATACGTATGTTTGTTGTTGATTGTATTTCAGGCAATCTATATATATACATATAAAAAAAAAAGAAAAAAAAACCAAGAAGAATAAAGTGTAGTTGCCAATAAGTGAATTTGTCTCGCATCTGTAACCAGGTGTCGTAGTGGTCTTCGTCTGTCCCAACCCTGGCGATCACCAGCTTCTAGCCAGACAGAGCGGAATCACATTCAGTTGTGTCTCGTGACGCAAAGACTGCCCAGCATTTACTACCCAGCAGGTATACGGAATACATCACGCGTCGTAAAACTTTTACGCAACAGTTTTATTGCTCTTGTCTTACAATAATCGTTTACTAATTTATTTCCTGCAGTCCCGTCATCATCCCGTGCCCACCTTTCGTGTCGGCAGCTTTCCAAATTGACAAACTATCATCATTACTACTAATTACGTCATTTAAAACAATTACCACCGGTATGTCAATAATAAATATCAGTATCTGCCGAAGCTCAAAAGCCTCATCACTAATGATTTCATCATTTTTTTTTGCATACGCGAAAAAGAGAGGAGGGAGCTGAGATACGAGAGAGCCGTTGATTTAATTTGTACTCTTGTTACTCGTCTTTTGGAACAGCGAAACCGCGATCGCGTGGCAATGCTCGCTATATCTTTAGATTCTATCTAACTTTAGTCGTGTCTCGGGCCCCACAAAGCTATATCTGTCTTTTTCTTTTTCTTTAATTCTCTGACTCTGACTACCACACGGTCTTTCTCTTGGGCTTTGGTATACGTGATGAGAGTCTTGTAGTAGAGTGTGCGACTTGTCACTTGTATACCCGCGATGACGCAATACGTCGTCGTAACCTTCACGTTATAATATTTAACCTGCCCCCTTCGCATACCTAGTCTTTTAAAAATCTTCTTTTATTATTATTTTCTATTCGTTTTTCGTTAACATTTATTTTATTATTTTTTTTATATATATATATATATTTTTATTTAACCTTTTTTTAACTGGCAATTTATATATTCTTAGTGCTCTTATAGGGGCACCGGGGCGAAATTGGATACCTTTAAATTTCACTAACATAAAAACGTTTCAAATATTTTTATTGTATTTTATTTTGTTTAATTTTTGTTTCATCCAAACGCTCTCGAGTTTGCAGTTAAACTTTGGAGTCAATTTTTTTGATAAAAAATATTCCCAAAGCCACTTTATTTATTTTTTATTGTCTTCTAAAAATAATTATTATAACAGCGACAAACAATTTTTTATACCCAATCAATAATTACATATATTTAATTTTATTTTTATTAAAAAGTACTCATGAATCGTGTCTCACGATTTTTTTTTTTTTTATTTGAATAATCAAAAGGGAGTGTCGTCATTCTCACGCCCACATTTGTCTGCAGAGTCCTGCGGATCACACTCAGACTCTCGAGGAGAAACCAACAGACAAGTCACAAGTACTCACAAGTAGACTCGATAACTTTAAAAATAATAATAATAATAGAATCGAGAGACTATCGATTGATTGCGCGGTCGTTTGTCCATTTATTTTTACAGTCACCACAACTACAGATCTATAGATCATCCTTACAAGCTTCATCACCAGCATCAGGAACATACACACAAGTACATATCCGGTAGATCTTACCAACGGCTAGACGCGTGTTCCTGATTTGCGTAGGCCGATCTGTGCTATCGAGATTTTCACAAGATTCATTCATTCAATTCATTTTACCAGTTACTGATTCACCTTTCACACACACGCACACACGCTCGGAGTACCACTTACTCACACACTTGGACATTAAAGAAATCGAGACGCAAAAGAAAATGACAAATAACATATAAAACAAGTATGACGAGAATTAATGAATAATTCAAATGAATTGTTTAATTATCGAGTTCCAAGTTTAATTTACTTTTTTACACGGCGATATTATGCCTTAAGGGTACATATCATACGCAGATGTAAAAGGTGTCTTGTAATAGACATAAAAGACAACAATGTAATGCCAGTAATATCATAAAGAGTAAGGACAGTATCAGGAAGGATATATCATACATATATACATATATATATAATATTGAAACAAGGAAGACAACGTGTGCCATAGGTGGCCTCCCCGTGGATTTAGCCGTGGCCGCGAGAACATCAAGACCAAGTACCAAGACCACCGATATCACAACTTGAGTTGTATACTACATATATATATATATATATATATATATATATATATATATATATATATATATATATATATATATATATATGATATGTTAGTATGTAGAGTGTAGTATGCAAGTCGGCGATGAGGAGTGGAGAGCAACGCTGCCGGCAGTTATATATAAATGGCCCTGAGCCGACAAAAATGACCCTATATAAAAATGTGGATCAAGGGGCCATTCACCAACACCAACACCACCATCACCACCAACATCCTCGCCACCAACACGATGTCCCACTACTCTATTCGTCATTATATTTCGATCGATCGATACACATCTCCATAAGTTATTGATCATTCAAGCCTTTTTTATTTATTTATTTATTTATATTTTTTTTACAGAAAGAGAAGACATTGTGTAAATTGTATATGTATGTATATATGGAAGTAACAACTCGAAAGAATAATCATTTGAAACATGACCATCAACGGGACTCATCCTTATATAGAGAGGTCTGGATTGTGTCCACATTGGTCGTCGTCTTGGGACACTTGGAGACTCGGACATACATTATTATATTTTATACGTACATATATATACATAGATTTTAAAGCTGTTTTTTTTTTTTACATATAATATTTTTATATATAAATAGATGTGTATCAGAGCAATGTGATGCTTTTAATTTAAAGAAACATCTGCAATTTGTCGAGTTATAAGAATCGTGTGTTGTTTAATTACCGACGCAAACGATTACCATCTCGTTGTAAAGTTAATAAATCCCTGGTGCATAGCAAAGTCGCGTGCGTGCCGCTAAAAAATTTAATACTGTCCAAGTACTGCGTGCGTGGATTCTTTTATCATAATAATCGGGTATAAAAATCTAAGACAAAGAAATGAAGAAAGAGAAAATAAAAAATATTAACCCGAGAAGAATGAGACCAACGAGAGAATTCAATAAAGTAGTTTTAATACATATAAATATAGCATAAGAATTTGCGAGTAGAGGGAAAGGATTGTTCTTGGTGATATATAAAATATGCCGAAAGAGAAATAAAACCAGCAGGAGCAGCCGAGAGTTAGGTCTTGGTATGCTTGGAATTTGCGGGCGCTCGAGTTAGGAAGTGCGAAGGTCCGATTGTCGTACAATCAGCGTTGGGATCACAACGATCACGCGACGACGAATACGTTGCCGTTGCCGCCACCACCGCTGTTATGTTACTTTACAACTGTAGAAGTAGTTTTAGTCTGTCGTAGCATCAGCAGATCGTCGTTCAGTTGGTATATAAAAGTGCCGGTTGAACGATCTTGATTCGTATCCTTGGGTGGAATTTTTCTCAGCCTTTCCTTTTCTGGCAAGTGCAACCCGATTGTCAGGTTGGATAAAATCTGATGGACACAATGTCTTCGCCGACGCCTCTTATACCTTTTCCCTTATCCTGGGCTCTTGGATTATAGAATATATGTATCCTCATCTCTCCCTGCTCCTCGTTTCTCGCGATAGCTGGTGTGTCGTCAGCATATAGAATACAGCATACAGCCTAGCTCTACGATCTTGTCTCAACAGAGCAGAGTCTGAGTACGACCAAACCCATACCGACGATGCATTATTCATTCTCACGAGAATTTCCATCCACTATCAACTCTTTTGCCTTCCATTCCATTCCCCATTCTACGACTCAACGGCACACAAATAGTTTATCTTATTCTATATACAAACAAATTTCCCTTATAGACTTTTAAATAAATATATTTAAGTTTGGAGTAACATACATGCACTGCAGTAGCAGAAAAAGTATCAGCCAGTAGTTGCTACTGCTGCTGAGAACCAGAGAAAGAGAGATCTATACTTTCGACATAAATAAGAGTTTAATGTTTAGAATTGATGGCAGTTGATATCACCAACTATCACCACCTCAGATCCACGATAGATAATATCGTTCATTGTCGACTAGTAAACGATAACCTATTCGGCCTGGTTGCTGCTGTCTGTTGCCGGCCTGGTAGCCTGGTAGCTAGTCTTATAGCCTGACAGTGTGTGTCCGGGTTCGTTGTAACTCGGTTACATTACATTAGGTTTTGCTTACAACCAACCGTACTTATGTATGTATGTATGTGTAATATATCCACACTTACTACTCATTTACATTAAAAGTGTATTCACAGTAGAGAGCCGGCATCACCGGCAGTAACAACAGCTCCCATTCTGGCTCGGGTATTATCAGTGCCGCATACTCGCATATTCCTTGCCGCCACCGCCTTGCCCAGCTCACACCGGCATACATGCATTAATATATAGATAAATAAGTACTCACTTTAATGCAAGTACAATACAAAAGAGCGACAATTCAGGCTCACATCAGTATAACCCGGCTGTTGTTTGTAGATGCCGTTGTGTCAATGATAATAAATGGATTATTATAATAATAATAATGCAAATATATAATATTGGGTCTAAGGTGGAGCAGTCCAGCCGTCAGATACTCTGCATACAATGTCCGGCGGAGTATTCGCATATGGACCACCGCCCTAGTCCCCAGTCCCAGTTTTAAACTCTTACTCAGACGATACGACTCTTTACTCGTTGGTGATGCTAAGAAATAACCAGACGATTGGATATGTATGCCGCCACCTCCACCTCCTCCTCCTCTTTCTTCTTCTTCTCTTATTCTCATGTATACTTGTATACATATGGTACTGAATAGGTACTCTGGTGCTCACTCTGCTGGTATACTGGATCCTCTTAATCTCGTTCCGGCCTACGTGACTCTTTATTCATGATTCTTCTAACGCCTACCCTTGAAGCTTTATAAGTTTAAAGAAGTGAAGGCGAAGGCGAAGGCGAAGAAGGCCATCACGAAGAAGAGACGACGGCAAGAGGAAGACCAAGAGGAAGAAGAGTTGGATGACATGATGTGGATGATGTGGATGATGTGTGTACTTGTCTTGTATGTCTTTGCCATTATGTACTCATGAGCCTCACCTTATCCAATTCGAAAAGTTTTAAGACTCTAGACACCACTCAGCATTGCTATCTCATATGTATTTATTTATATTATATATTTTTATTTTTATTTATAGATACATAGTGTATATATAAGTACAAGTCAGCTCACGAAGGAAATAAATGTCATGGTGGTGGCGATATAATGCGTCTTGGTTGCATATTTCTTCGGCGGCACCGACCCAACCCTAACTAAACTTTCATACGTAATGAGAGCGCAAAATACTTAAGTCTAGTACTAAAATAATATATATACATATGGATATGCATATATTATATTTGTTATTAGACATTTTTGTGGGCTATCAAGCTACGAGCGAGCGAACGAACGAGTGATGATTATTATCAGGATCTTGGTATTAAATAAATGTGCTGGTAAGCGTACGTGGTTTTATGATGAGCATCGCACGCTAACAAAATATACGATAAATAAATTTACGCAACAGGCGCCATAGCTGCAGCATTAGCACCAGCAGCATTAGCACTAGCACTAGAACCAGCACCAGCACCAGAAACTAGTAACAAGTAAGAAGTAAGCAAAAGTTGAGATACATATAGTACATACCGCAGAGAGCAAGAGAGCGACAAAGAAAGAGAAGGGTACGTGAGTAGTTTCGCGGCGTCGACGGCAATCGTTTTGTGTCTGCTGCCCGTCTATTTGCGGCAACACCTAGAAGCGATGTTCACTTCTGAGGCTTACGCGAGTCTCTCACACATCTGCTAACTGTGTAGAGCAACACCAAGCAATACATTGCTGGATCTTTAGGTGGTATATAGGTACGAAAAATTCCGAGAGAAAGATCCCGGTGAAAATTAAATTTCATCTCTTGACCTCAACTTTTTACATCAAATATCATGATACTGAACTTAGCCGACATCTAATAATTTTTGAAATTTATTCAAAACGACAGATGATAAAAAAAAATATTTAAAAAAGTTTCACTTGTAGTTTTCAAAATTTTCTACATGTGAATTTTTTTTTTCTTTAAATTTAATTGTTAAAAAAAAATTCAAAAATTATTAGACGTCGGCTAACTTCAGTATCATCAAATATCCCATGATAATTTTCCTATTTATTTGAGTTTTTCGTTTTTTTTATTATTTTGAGTACAAAAGATGCTTTGTACGAACAATATGAACCGTAGTACATTTAATATCATGTATGTATAGTTATGGGAAGAGCAGCAAGCAGCTCTCATCTCCTTCTGCTTCTACTTTTGCGCGGCCAATTAACCGCCAATCTTCCCAACTAAATCTTTTTCACAACTTTCTGTACACTTATTTCATAAAAAGCTTTTTATTATTTAAAATAAAGTAAAACTTTGACACATGCTCGCATTTATAGTCAATAAAAATCATTATTATTATTTTTTATCAGAATTAATATCGCGATCAATTTCAAATCATCTTGAGATAAAGATCTGATAAATTTTCTCTGGGTTCAATAAATATTGTGTATTTAATAAAAGTTATTAGTTTTAAAAAAGAGCCGTACAGTTATAATAAAAATAAGTAAATAAATAAAGTAACGTTTAAAATAAATATTTCGAAAAGGGGCAAGGAAAAATAGTGGGAATAAAAAAGTGTATATTAGTGTCGCGCGAAACGATATATTAATACGACTTTCGTATCAATAATAGGGACGGCTATAAATAAAATATATATAGGTATATAGATATATATTAAGTGTGAAGAGTAAAAAAAAAAAATGATGAAATGGGCTAATTTAATATCTAAAGTGTCGGTGTGTTATCTCGATCAAGATTAAATAGTGGAAAAGACGCCGGTAGGTATGTACACATATGTATATATACATATATAAATGTACGCAGACAAATATATATGTATGAGCATCAGTTAAAAAATATATATATGTACATATATACGAAAGACGAGGACGATAATAATAAATTAGCAAAATGAGTGCGTGGGAACAACTTACCGGCAGCACGGTGTGGTCTCTTGGTCCAGTCATCATCGATAAGTGGTGCGACTCTTTTTCCCTCGGTCCCAACGACTGACCCACCAGCAGCAATAAGTGCCAGCAAAATCCCCAGCATACTGCCGCTCGTCTGAACGTACATCGCGCTTAACTCCTGAATTATTTATTTTATTTATCCTCAGCTCTCCTTTTATTTTATATTTTTATTTAATATATGTATATATATCTTTATTATTATTATTATTATTATTATTATTATTATTATATATTTTTTTCTTCTCGTTTTAAATCACTCGCGTTGCAATATAAAAAATCAACCGATAATAATTTATACGGATAAATAAATAAATAAAATAAATAAATTATTATAATAAAAAAAAAATAAGAAATTGTAGTAATAAAGTCTGGATGAGTACGTCCACGATTTATTCTCTCGAGTTTAGTTTTAATAAGAGTAAAATAATATAATAAACCAACAAAACACTTTATCTTTTGTCACGCGTGCAAAACAATCCGGTTGGCGCTCTTATTTTCACGATAAGAGTCCTAGAACCGCTGTAGTAAGACTTGTAGTAAGTAATATAATAATAATAATTATAGCTTCTTCTTGTTGGTCTTTAGATTTTGATTTAGTGGCGTTTACTGTTGATAGTACGGCGGGAGTTGATGATGATGATGATAAACGGGAAGCGATTGATGATGCTGTGACAAGGCTCCACCAGCAGTAACTCATGCAGCATGATGATCCGGTACCCGTTGTTAGATCCAAATTGGAGATCATCGTCAGCTGGCAGAAACTTTTATTTTATATCAAGTACTCTTATAATATATTTATGTTATCCTCAACACCTGTGTACTGATTTTTATCAACATTGCCGATTACTATCAATAAACTGGATTAATTTAATTTATTTTTTTTTTTATTAGAAATCACTGATTATTTTTGGAGTAAATCAGTTGGTCAGTACTGCACTATAATAACAAGAATGATGATAATGATGGTGGTGATGATGATGATGATAAAAACACAAGATCACTGGTATATAGAGATATGTAGATTATCGTGGATTAGTTTCCAATAAGATCGAGGAGCAGGCAATTGGCCAACGTCCAAGTGGTAAAATATCGAGAAGAGCACGACTCGCGAGCTCGCGGATGAATGACTGACTTGGTGACTGAGTGACCGTATAGAAACAAGTCAGCCAGATCGTCGTAGTCGTCGTTGAGTTGCTCGGGTGGGAGGCTGAGTAGTCCGCTCTGCTCTTTACTTGTGTCTTGCTCTCTGTATATCTGGTGTGTGCACGTTCCTCACTACACTACTGACTCTACTCTACTCTGCTCTACTCAAACTCCCAGAGCCGCTGCTGCTGCTGGTGGTGGTGAGTGTCGTCGTCTTCGTCGTCGTGGTAGTTGTCGTTGTAGTTTTGTGTATGTAATGCCATGCCTACTCTACTATGTACTCCCAACTCCAACTAAACTCTTCTTAACCCGTTGGTATTGATAGTAGTATGTAGAGTTTGCATATAGAGTTGAGTGTGCTGGCGAACTGGGCACACGCCGAGAGATACTCAAGACACGGCCCAAGCCCATATTCTTTAGTATTTTTTTTTTTTTTCACGCTTGCGCTGCACCTATCTCTCATACTCGGCATTGCAACGAAATGTAATGACAAAAAATGAGAATAAAAAAAAAAAAGTTTCTTTTTTTTTCTTTTTTATCTCGAGTTGATAGGATTGAGATTATGGAGATAGTGGCTTTGATTTGGAGACAAGTCGTGTGGGAGTACTGATGCTGATGATGCTGAGACGCCGGTAACTCTCTGGGGAGTCAATCAGCTAAGGCGGAGTCCAGAGCCGCGGCCTACAGACACTACGTAGGTGTGAGACAAACTTCCTAGGTGTCGGGAGATACATACATCAAATTGTATTCATATATATATATATTCTTTATTTCTTAAGGTATATTGCTTTTTATTTTATATTTTTTATTTTCGACATTCGCCTCTTTTAAAGTTTGCTTTTATTTAGTTATTTTTTAGGACTACATGATAAATCTCCGGCAGGAAATTCGCGGTCTCTTTCACTACACAAAGCCCAAGAAATGTGCCAGGGCAAGTGGTTGGTGGAGAAGACCTCACACCCGAGTGGTGTGTAGAAAAGACTTGCATTAATCTCCAGTCGTTGGTGAATGCGACGTTTCTACGAATTACCTGGTGGTACGATGCCGAGGCTGACCGAGGTTGCTGGTTTGGGTTGCTGGCGTCGCGGGTTCTGGCCCAACACAAGAGGACAAGAATAAGAAGAAAGAGGAGGAGGAAGAGGAGGTAACGGAGGAGTGTGGTATAGTAGAAAAGACATTTGGATGGGTTAAGGTTTAGTAGTTATATAGATGCTCAGCGAAACCAAAAAAAGTATGTGCCAACGTATTTCTCTCCAGCGGTTTAGTCAACAAATCGGAAGAGAAAAACGACGTTGGACCTGCACGATCGTGAATAATACCAAAGACTCGTTTCTCGCCTATTCATGAGTCGCATTAAGGCAGCGAGGGACGAGTCAATATACAAAGGATAATCCCTTGATTGCGTGTGCGAGCACGAAATTCTTTTCTCACTTGGTTTTAAACCCAAGCAGAAACTTCTTCTTCTTCTTCTTCTTCTTCTTTTGCTGCTGCTGCTGTTGCTTCTACTTCTACTTCTTTTTTATCGTCAACTTGTTCTTCTTATTCATCTACTTCTTGTTATTTTATTATTTGGTATTCTTATTTTATGCTATTCATTTCTATTTATATTTTTTTCTCTTACTTTTTTTTCTTTGGTTGCTTTTTCTAGGAAGATTTCGCGCCGCCGCCACCGATGTCCCGATTGATTTCACGCCGATCAAATTCAAATAACTGGCCAAAAAGAAATATTTTTTAAAAATATGTCGGTGAAGATGACGTGTCCGTATCCTGTATTATATATATATATATATAAAATATATACAGGAATAATGATATGATTAATAAATAAAAGAAAAGTAAACTGCTGGGCATTAGAAAGTGTCAGGAGACGCGACAAATGATCGCGGGAGGCGCCAAACTGCCGATTGAAATAATAAAATACGAAAAATTGACACGACGCCCCCCCGCGCACATGAGTCGTATATGCGAGACGATAAACACCGACGGATCTGGGACATCTATTTGCGTGTTGCCACAAGTCAGAGAGAGATTGAGTTTAAAAAAAACGCATATAAAAAATATTTAAAAAAAAAATCAAATAACAAAAAAATCACAATAATAATAATAATGAATAGTGATGCGTGTCATTGGCTCGCGAGATGCAATTTTAATATCAACACTGATATCATTAGAATTGTGCGAAACAAACAACAATTTATTTGTCATCAAAATGTTTTTTTATCATCCTCTAAATTATTATAGCAATTTTTTATTTATTTTTTATTGGAAAGAATTATTACGAGAAAATAAATTATTTTTATTTATTATTTTTTTCTTACGAGTGTGAAGAGGTGAAGACCCGAGAGTATTCTTATAAATATATATATATACTGTACAATGACATGGAGAAGAAGAACAAGAACAAGAACAAGAAGATGCTCAAGAAGAAGAAGTGAGGTGGAGTATTAAACGCCCACCCGAGTGTAACAGTGTACTCGGATCGTTTTTTTCAGATCGTATGGTATTGTAATGTTATATATATACACAGATAAATATGTATTTGTATGTATGTATGTATGTATGTATGTATGAAAGAGAGTTTAAAAGTTTAAGTTGTATATAACTAACAACAACTACTCGATATATTATAATCCAAGTGTGTTGTGTGTGTTGCGAACAACGATCGGGGCGATTTTATTGCCGCACAAGTCTGTGAGACGATGGGAATGTTGGCGCCATTTCTCGCATAACCCAGGGGCCGGCTGGCCTGCCGCGATTCCGACGACGACCGCAGATTGCCGCGGATGAGATGAGAGCACTCTCTTGCTCTCTTGTACAGCAACGCAAAAATCTCCTCAAACTCGTGCTCTCCTCAACTTCTCGATACAATATTATTCTTCCTATATATTTATATATATATTTTATGAGTGCCCTGGTTGCCTGGTTGCCCTCCTAAGATGCCGTACAAGTATCCTCCGCGGATACGAACACGATCTGGGATTTTATTTGGGCAGACCGGTGTTGTGAGCACGTCAGATCGTTTAATGTCTCTGGGTATCATGTGAAAACTTGCGAAAGCAAACTTTCAGTCTCATTTATATAATTATTTTATGTTTTAAATACAGCTCAATACGTAAATCTGTTATTTAAATTGACGCGAGGAACTCACAAGTTGATTTAAAGCTTAATAAAAAGTTACGGACTTTGATTGCAAATATAATTATTTTATAAAACATTTAATAAAATGTTTTATTGATAATAGACAATTAAATGTTCTATAAATTCATAAAAAAAAAAGTCTTTATGAATTTATAAATATCACTGATTAAAAAGAGATATTTGCAATCAAAGCGTGTGCAAATATTAACAGTCTTACGCAACACATCTTCAGGCGACACTAAATTACAATAATAATTATAAAGCTTTGAATAAACTTATGAGAAAAATAAATAAAATAGTAATAATAATAATAATAACAATAATTATAAATTAAAAATTATTATCGATTCCATTAAACGATACTGCCTCAGTAGTAGTTGCTGTCGATTACTTGCAAACTTGTCAATATATATATGTATATTTTCACTTAGCCGATAGCATGGAATTTCATAATAAAATATTTTATCTTACATATATATAGAGTACGTCATCAACGCACTTATCCTGTTCCCCTTTTAAATTTATCATTTTTCAATGACGACGTTGTGTGTACACGCTTCCTCTGTTTTCATTTCGGCTTTTTAATACACTACACTTAAACATATATAGATATATATATATATATGATCTTTTACGTACATACCAGCGTACTTGCGTTAGTTAAAAAAAAAATTTTATTACATTTAACAACAGCGCAATGTTGATTTTCGCGTCAGATCTATCATCTACTTGCTCTAAATTATTGGCTCGTAAATTTTAAAAGGAACACACCATTAATTTAAATAATCTATTTTTGTAATTATTATTATTATCAATATTAATATTATTTTTTTTGTTTTATTTGTAAGTCAAGTTTTTTTAGTATACAATTGTTTAAACAAAGAGCCTTAGACATGGCTCTGGTTGAGTAAAATTTATTATTTCAGCTAGGCAATGTAGTAAAGAGTCAACCAAGTACTTAAAATTTGTTACTTCTTTCTTACTTTTTTTTTAGTTATAAATAACGCACTATATTAAAGCACAGTTACAATATATTTCACAAATGATCGAACATTCATACATAATTATATACGAAAATGTTTTTTTTTAAATATTTCTTTCACGTGACAGTGAAGGCGTACTCAATCATATGGAAATTAATTTATAATTATTAATATTATTATTATTATTATTATTATAATATTTATTTTATTTATATACTATATTTATATATTTACTTAATATTTATATGTCAATCTTATATTTTAATCGAGAGGATTATGTATTGTAAAAACACATTCACTTTCATACAAAAAAACGCACTCGGAAAAAAAATAAATCAGAAGACCCAATTAAAGCCGGTAGCCTCCAAGAAAAACAAAACAAGTAAACAATTATTATTTATAAGTATATATATTTATATTTATATATATATATATCAAGCGTTGCTCCTCACTCTATACCCGAAACAAAAAAAAATATTTATCTGCACATATCTATAAAACTTTATATTTAATTATTGATATTCCATTCATCCTGTCGCGATGGACTCAAAAAAATGAATAGAGAAATAAAACGAAAATTACTTGACATTTTCTTCGGAATGTCTAGACCAAAAGGACTTTATCAATTTTATTAACTTGTTGCTCTGAGAGTAAATTGACCTAGTATTTTATCGATCGCGTTTATTGAACAAAAATAATAAAAAAATTAATTCATTTCAATAAAATGTTTGAGCTTGCACCATATAAATTATAATTTAAAATGAATTATCGTAACCAGTAGTAACATTTAAATCGATCTAGTAAAAAAAAAAAAAAAAAATCCTTCGGGGATCATAAGGGAGAGGAAAGCCATCAAAGTATTTGTTGGACGAGACATTTTTATATTTTCTTTCTAAGATCACATGTTGTTTTTTAAATTTTAATTTTGCAATTTAGAGTAATGTACAAGTGAATGAAATTTAAATACAAACCGTGTGCGACTGAGTTTTATTTTAATTATTTATTATTTTTTTTTTAAACTAATTCTGTAGCTTTTAGTTGTAAGTTAAATTTAAAAAATTTATATAAATACGATCACTCGTTCACGGGAAACAAACAAAAAAAAAATAATAATAATAATAACCAATCAAAATTAATTACAACAATTGTTATTGTTTCGGTCATTTATATCAATGTACTTGACAATAACTCAGTACATACTTAATGATTTCACTTCATTACTCCACACTCGTTGTGGTTTTCTTTGTGTAAAAAGTGTAACTATTCTAATATATAATAATAATTATCAATACAATAATATTATTAATTATATTTATAATAATAATTAATAGTAATTATAATAATAAAAATAATAGAATTAATATAATAATAATAATAAGTTTGCACAGGGCAAAATTAATCCATGCAAGAACGTCAGTCCGTGTGCTAACTAAAAAAAAAGAAAAAAAAATCTAGAGCCGATCACACGGTCTCACGTGCCTCCTTTATGCCTGCGTCCTTTTACTATCTCACACCTATCTAGCTTTAAATTGTTCGCGTCCATTTGCCCTCTCTCCCGCACCCCGAAGAATATAAAGATGTTTTATAAAATAGAGAGAAAGTTTAAATAAAAAATGAAAAAAAAAATTGGCAAAAAGAATAAACAATTATTGTGTTAACGCGTCAATCAAAGTCGTATTTTTGTACTCTCGAGAGGGCACATGTGAGCCGTTGATTTAATTTTTGTCTGTAATTTATTTATTTATTTTTTTCTTTTTTTTTTTAGTATTATTATTGATGTTTTACGCTGTTATTAAAATCGATTTATTGTTTTTATTTTATTTTATCATTATTTTTTATATTTTTTTTTTAATCTTGTTTTGTTTGTTTGTTTTTTTAAGTTGGCGATGATGATAGTAACAATTTAGTGTTGACGGTATCATCGTCGATTAGCGGTTTGCGTTTTTCAGTTGATTGGATAGCCAGTCAAGACCCTCGTACAAACCGTCTCCGCTTGTGGCACACGTTGCCTGGATATACCAGTTACGGTTGCGTAACGAGTGCAGCCCCAATTTGTCTGTTATTTCTGCGGCATTCATCGCATTTGGCAAATCCTAAATAAAAATAAATAATAATCTTTTAAATCCTCCCTTAAAATCCCATCAAATAGAGCTACGACTCAGTAATTGATAAGCTTGATAATTAAATTCTTTAAAATCAATAGCATCAAATGTACAGTGGAAATTTAGTGACAAACATTTCGAGTTATTGATTCGAATTATTAATAGTTTTTTTAAAATAGCTGATGGAAATAATTAATTGGAAAATTCGATGGCGGTATTTATTAAATATTGAATACTAACTTGTTTGTTAGCGAATATTAAAAGAACAGCATCTCTTAATTCATCTTCTGCCAACATTCGCATTAACTCTTCACGTGCTTCCCCAATACGTTCTCTATCATTACTGTCAACTACAAAAATTAATCCCTGTAATCATATAATTATTAATTAATAATTTATTAAATTAAAAATCATTATTTAATTAATCAAATAAAATTTACCTGTGTATTTTGGAAATAGTGTCGCCATAGAGGTCTGATTTTATCTTGACCACCCACATCCCATACAGTAAAACTAATATTTTTATACTCAACTGTCTCTACATTGAATCCTATTTAAAAATATTTAAAAAAAAGTTATTAAAAAATATTTTTGAAATAAAATTTAAAGTGATCCTTAAGTTAGCAGACAATTAACAATTTTCTTTTCAACAAATAAATTACAAAAAAAATAAAAAAAAAAAAATATGCACTTGTAGAAAATTTTAAAAACTACAGGTGCAATTTTTTCAAATATTTTTTTTTATAATTTATCATTTTTAAAAAAATCAAAAAATTATTAGACGCCGACTGACTTCAGTTTCATAATTTGAATGATACTGGAGTTAGCCGACGTCTTAAAATTTTTGATATTTTGTTTTCAAGGAATGTTATAAAAAAAATTGTCATACTTTTTTTAAATTCTCTAAATGTGGATTTTTTATGAGTGTGAATGTAGCAGACATCAGATGAATTTGAAATTATTAATAAATAGAGTAAATAATTAATTTTAAAAAATGCGCATTTAAAAAATTTTGAAATTAATAAGTGCATTTTTTAAATTATTTACTCTACTTTTTAATAATTAAAAATTTTTCTGATCTCTGCTACATTCAAACTCGTTATTTTGTATAATTGATTTGTTTTAAGAAAATGCAAAAATTGTATGATCCTGAAGTTAGCAGACATTTAAAAATTTTTGAATTTTCGTTTTTCAATACATCAACTGCAAAAAAATAATATAAAAATATGCACATGTAGAAAATTTAAAAAACTACAGGTGCAATTTTTTCAAATATTTTTTTTTAAATTTTTTATCGTCTAAAAAAAAATCCAAAAATTATTAGACGTCTGCTAACTTCATGATCATGAAGTTAGCAGACATCTAATTATTTTTTGATTTAATTTGAGGCGGTAAATTTGAAAAGAAAAAAATTTGAAAAAATTGCACCTGTAGTTTTTAAAATTTTCTACATGTGCATATTTTTATTTTTTATTTTTTTGTAATTGATTTGTTGGAAAAAAAATCCGAAAATTTTGAATTGTCTGCTAACTTCAGTATCATAAAAATTGTTAATTGACTGTTAATTTCAGGATATTAAATTTAAAAATAATTACCTATAGTTGGAATCGTCGTTACGATTTCACCTAATTTTAATTTGTACAGTATCGTAGTTTTACCAGCAGCATCAAGACCTACCATCAAAATTCTCATTTCTTTTTTACCAAAAAGGCCTTTAAACAATGTCGCAAACATATTCCCCATGATTATGACCTTAGTTATTTAGGTACCTGGAAATATAAACATTACAGTTTAAAAAAAAATAAACACCCAATTAAATTTAATTTAAATTAAAGATAATAATTGTCGAATAAGTGAATTAAGAAATATTGCTGATAAATAAAATATAATAAAATGTTAAATAGGAAATGATGTTTGCAGTCGCGTCATCACGATAAACGTCTGGACAGCGTGGCCTCATAAAAAATAATCTCATTAAAAATTTTCCATTTCACCGCAATAATAATTAATAAATTAATTACTTAACAAATTTATTGATCAAAGTTACAGTAATTATAAACAGCTGGATTAGACAGGGTGTTGGTAGAAAAAGGGCAAGCGTGCGTGGAACTTTAAATAAAATAGACATAGACAAATGCCGATGAATCACCTCAAGTTTTTAAAAAATAAAAAAAAATAATATATGATTTATAATAATAACAAGGATAAGTAATAAATAAAATAGTAGATAAGGCCAATGGATTTTTAGTGGTTGATATTAATAAGTAAATAATATATGAAAAGATGAATAATAAATTTGGAGTCTTGTCAAGCTGTCGAGGGTAGTTGTCTGTCACCTTGGGCCGACTCTAATCTGAGGCCGAACAATTGTCCAAAATGCCTCCTTTGTAATTTATATTATTTGGTTTTATTGTTAATGACAATTATTATCTGTTAATATACATATTATTATTACTTATTATTTAAAATATTACCACTGATATTACTTACGTAGCACTAAAAAATACAATACTCACGAGAAACGATAAAACATAAAACCAACACTCCCGACAAAGTCCCGTATGTTAAAATGGCGGACGTAGGAAAGGATTCAATGCTTGGTGCCACGTATAGGGCGACTCTCCAAGCTTATCATTGGTCCGAATTAAGTCACGTGACTGTTTGTAACAAATTTTTAGTTTGGTTTCGTCAAGCTACCGACAGAGTGACCAGTGACAACACCACCAACACCACTGGGGATGTGTTGTCTTCGTTCAAGACCGTACCGATCTTATAAATAAAACTCTGCCACTGATGTATCGATATATTCTCATGGACTTTTTAATCATCTTTTACCCAATACAAATATACTAATTCACAAGTAATAAAATTATAAACATTACAAATTTAAATACAAATTTAACTGATGACAATAAATGGTCCTGAAGTTAGCAGACAATTCAAAATTTTATGATACTGAAGTTAGCAGACGTCTAATAATTTTTGGATTTTTTTTTAGACGATAAAACATAAAAAAAAAATATTTGAAAAAATTGCACCTGTAGTTTATCAAATTTTCTACATGTGCATATTTTTATTTTTATTTTTTTTTTTAAATTAAGTTGTTCAAACAAAAATTCAAAAATTTTTAACTGTCTGCTAACTTCAGGATCATAAAATTTTTTGATTTTTTTTTGAACAATTAAATTTGAAGAAAAAAAAAACTAAAAATATGCACATGTAGAAAATTTAAAAAACTACATGATACTGAAGTTAGCAAACGTCAAATAACTTTTGGAATTAAAAAAAAATGATAAATTACAAAAAAAAAAAAAATGATCCTGAAGTTAGCAGACATTTAAAAATTTTTGAATTTTCGTATTTCAACAAATCAATTGAAAAAAAATAAAATAAAAATATGCACATGTAAAAAATTTTAAAAACTACAGGTGCAATTTTTTCAAATATTTGTTTTTTTATGTTTTATCGTCTAAAAAAAAATCCAAAAATTATTAGACGTCTGCTAACTTCACTATCATAAAAAAAAATATTTTGAAAAATTGCACTTGTAGATTTTTTTATTTTCTACATGTGCATTTTTGTAGTTTTTTTTTTTTTGCAATTGATTTGGTGAAAAAAAAATCCAAAAATTGTTGATTGTCTGCTAACTTCTGGATCATAAAACTACAGGTGCAATTTTTTTAAATATTTTTTTTTTTACAATTTATTGTTTAAAAAAAAGTCCAAAAATTATTAGACGTCAGCTAACTTCAGTATCATGACAATAAAGTTAGCGGACATTTAAAAATTTTTTGATTCTTTTTAACAAAAAAATAAATATTAAAAAAAATATTTTGAAAAATTGCACATGTAATTTATGAAATTTCTAACATGTGCATTTTTTTAGAAATATTTTTTTTTCATTATTTATCTGTTAAAAAAAAAATTTTTTAATTTCAAATGTCTGGTAACTTTACCATCATATGTAACTGCGCAATCACTAGGTACAGAAAAAAATAAAACTGAAACTTATACTTTGTAATTTTTTAACTGACAATTAAAAATGATAAAAAATATATCGATATATTTGTTTACGTCGATACTCTGCTCCAGATCGATTTATTTATTTTTCAATTGACTTCTTGCCAGCATCATTCAAATAATTACGCTAATTGTTGATAATTTTTTAAACAGCTGTCAAATATTTAAATTTACTCCGGTACAAATCTGACAGTAATTTATTTTTTTAAAAGATTCATAACAATTTTTTTTTTTTTTTTTCAATATAAATTCATTATTTATTTAATTACAAGAGAAAAAAATTTTTCCAATCGAAAATTTATTGTAAAATAATAAATAAATAGTGGAATGTGGTCTGGCGGTGGATTATGACAAAATAATTAATTTAGTTACACAATTAGGTTTTGTTAAATATGAGTGATGATATAATTGATTAAATTAAATATTAATAATAATAATATCAAACATGAGTGGTTTTATAATAAAAACATTTCACTGGTAGTTAAAAAAAGATTAAAATCGTCATCTCAATTGTGCTACAAAAAAAGTTGATGCTGATGACACCGCAGTTGTGTAAAAAAATATTTAAAATTCTTCAACTTTTATTTCTTCCCAGGATTTATTTGACGCCTTGGTGGGACTCAGTGACAGCGATTTATTGTGAATATCTTGGCCTAATGTCATCTTGAGTAGTTTCAGTACACTTTTCCTATCGGTATTTTCGTTTTCTAAAACAAAATAAATTTTAATTGTCAGTAACAATTAACAAGTAATTAAACTCGTCGCTTGATTACCTTCGTTTTCAGTTATTTGTGCTTCTAAATGTAATTTCTCTTGAGCAATTTCATACATTCCTTCTTCAATTGTTTTTTCTGCTAAAAATCTTATTATACGAACATCCCTGTCAAATAATAAAATTTTTAATTAATAAAAGACTAAAAAAAAAATAAATAAAATGAAATTACTTCTTTTGTCCCATGCGGTGAGATCGATCTTCAGCTTGTTTGTCATTATAAGGATTGAAATCAATATCATGAATAATAACAGTATCAGCAGCAGTTAGATTAATACCTAATCCGCCAGCTCTTGTGGACAAAAGAAATATAAATATTGATGGGTCTTCAGTATACTCGTCGATCAAAGCCTGTCTGTCAGGAACTGGCGTTTGACCATCCAGTCTGTTGGTTTAAAAATAACAATTAATTTAAAATAAATAATTAGCATAATTAATATTTAAAATTCTTGCCTTAAAAATTTGTGGCAGCGTATTGTTAAATATTCTTCGAGAATATCCAATAACATTGTAAATTGACTAAAAATTAAAACCCTGTGGCCATCTTTTTTCATTTGCGGCAGCAATTCGTCGAGTTTCTCCAGCTTTGCTGACTGGAGAACCATTTCCTGAGGTAATCCATGTCCAGCAAGGCACCTGTGGAACCGCGACAACTGATTGATGGCATAGTCCGACATCCAAAAGAGATCATCGAAAACATGATCAGGATTTGTTTCCTTGTAAGTCGGATCTTTGGCGAGTTTTTTAGCCATAGGCCGTAATTTACTCTCGTCGTAGTAATTTCTAAGTAAGAGCGGATGATTTGCAAGCTTCCTGAGCTGCATCATCATACCCGGGCCATTGAATGGGACACCACTGCCAGCTTCTTCTGAAAACTCACTCATCAAATCTTTGTACATCTCACTTTGTTTCTTAGTCAAGCTGCACTTGATAACTTCTTCAGTCTTTATTGGCAAGTCCTTCAGTACCTGGGACTTTAAACGTCTTAGTACGAACGGTCGCATAATCTGCTTGGCATTTTTTACCTGCTCGCGTTCAAAGAACGGCTGATCTTTACCAGACGCTGCGATCTTTGGATTCTTCGAAAACAAACTCTTTAAATCATTTTGTTTGCCAGCGAACAACGAGGGCATTACGAATACCAACAGTGACATGAGTTCCAGAAGATTATTTTGCAGTGGAGTTCCGGTTAATAGAATCCGATGCTTGGCATTTATTCTTACGAGATTTTCATACCTAATAGTACTCATATTTTTAAGCATATGTGCTTCATCAATTACCACATAAGTGATTGGTAGTACACGAAACAGACGACGTTCTTCTGGTGAGCTGCTTGTAAGATTGTAAGTCGTTATGATGACGTCAACGTCATCCAGTTCACCTTGACGCCAGCCCATTCGTATGTCTTTACGTTCATCTGGGTTGCCATAATACTGTACGACATTTAGGCCCGGTGACCAACGTTCGAATTCGTTGATCCAATTATCTACACAGTAACAAAGATAATAAACAATAAATTTATGATAAACAGTAATTACAATTATAAAATAAAATAATTACTCATTGTCGAGCTAGGGACAATAATGAGATGTGGACCATCATTTTCTCCAACCAAATTAGCCTCCTTTAAGTACGTTAAGAAAGCAATAACTTGAATAGTCTTTCCAAGGCCCATTTCATCAGCAAGAATACCATTAACATTTTGCGAGTGGAGTACAGCGAGCCAATTAAGACCGACCATTTGATAAGCCGTCAACTTGAACTCTGGATTCAAACTCTTTGGCTGCTCTTTAACCATTGAAGCACCAGCTGCGACAGCTTTCTCCATATTTACCGACAGTCGCAGACACTTTTTCATAAGTGCCTCGACTACGTTACGAGTCGCCAGTAGTACCTGAGCTGAATTAAGTAACTCCGTGTCAAGGTATTTGTTGTGCTGGAACTTATCCACCAGGTCCCGCCAGTCATCAAATGGCCGAGCTGCCATTATTGCTTCGGCTTTTTTCTGCGAGCACTGATGCATCATTAGTAGCTCAGACAACAACGCGGTCTGCATAAAATCTAATACTGCTTTTTTGTCACCAGTTAATTCATTCGAAATTTCAACATCTGAATCATCATCACTAAAAATTTAAGTATTTATTAAGAAATAAATCTTGTATTAGCATCAGAAATATTTATTTAATAAATTACCTATCAAATACTTTGCTTTTGTAAGTTTTTTCATCAGAATCAACGTCACCATCTTCCTCATCCATATCACGACGTTTTCGACGTTTTTTTTTATTTGATTTTGATGAATTATTTTTTCTTTTTCTGTTAGCACTTAATTTAGCTTTAGCTTTATCTAAATCCCAATTAACGCTACTTAATACTTCTTGAATAATCTATTTAAATAAATAAATAATATAAATGAATTATTTTTAAAAATAAAATTTATATGATCCTGAAGTTAGCAGACAGTTAAAAATTTTCGAATTTTTCTTTGAACGACTTAATTTAAAAAAAAAATAAAAAAAAAAAATATGCACATGTAGAAAATTTAATAAACTATAGGTGCATTTTTTTCAAATATTTTTTTTTTAATTATTTATTGTTTAAAAAAAAATCCAAAAATTATTGGTCGTTGGCTAACTTCAGTATCATAAATTAATATGATCCTAATGATAGCAGACATTTAAAAATTCTTGAATTTTTGTTTTTCAACAAATCAACTGCAAAAAAATAAACTAAAAATATGCACATGTAGAAAATTAAAAAAACTACAGGCGCAATTTTTTCAAATATTTTTTTTTTTATGGTTTATCGTCTAAAGAAAAATTCAAAAATTATTAGACATCTGCTAACTTCAGTATCATAAATTAATACATACATCAGTGTCACGATCTGGATGTAAATTAATCAGGTACGCTAACTTTTCATCTTTGTCACTAGTTTCATCATTATCCTTACTGTCAGAATCCGACTTTTTATTATCATAAGATTTGGCAGGTGGACCGGCATCACTGTCACTATCTTCAATGCGATTTACCGCTTTCCGACGAACTTGAATGTCTGGACTCGCTAGATTGCTATCTTCGTCAGCTGTTTAAACAAAAGAACAACAATCATTAGCAATACTCATATCAGCTGATTGTTATCATTCAATAATATAAAAAAAATTTAACCAACCAGTTTGGAGCTCAAAGCAAAAAGAATACTTACACATTTTTAATTTATCAAGAGGTTTCTTTTGAAAGCGAAATCTTCGGAGATTGTTGGATAAAGTTGGACTAATAGCGTCCTGATTATTATTATTAATGTTATTATTATTATTATTATTTGTATTTAAATCGGACATGGCATCAGCAAACTTGGTTTTGGCAGTCTTGACAAATAATGATGCACTGACGCTCGTGAAAATACATTTTTACATGAGTAGATAATATATATATATATATGTATAAGTGTATACTGTAAGTACTAGATACTTCTAATATAATTTTGTACTTTACTAACACGTTATAATGTCGTGCGATGAGACAATTACTGAGTAGATTTAAAAGTTAATAGCAAACTATATAAAAATACGATCAATCGTTATATAGACAATGATATTGGATACCTAGAGCTCGAGTTTGAGAATAAAAACTGCCACACTGTGCACGACTACAATCAAGTAAAGAACAAGAATGTAATGATGCGAATAGAAAAACGGCATCAACTGTATACCCTAGTACTACCGCTTTTGTTGTATTTTTCTTTTCTTACATCTATATATATTTATATATATATTTTTTTACGTTTATTTCATTTTCCTCGAGCTTGTCTTACTATAGTATTTTAAGACGGCAAGTTCTCGTCTCCTCGTGACCGACTACAAGTTACTTTAACGTCTGTTGTTATTGATCATTTTTCACTTACGTATAAAAGTACCGGAAAATTCAAATCTGACAAATGAGGGAAATTATTTTGAATTAAAATTATATAAAATATTTCGTTAGAAAATTTTTTTTAGTAAATATGTAAATATTATTTATCAAAATAAATTTTAAAAAGGAATTTAAACTTTTGCGCCATTAAAAGTGACATTAAAAATAGTAGACTGATAATATTTTTATTTTTATAAACAAATGACATTTTTAAAAATTAATATGAGTGTGAATGTAGCAGACATCAGTCAAATTTAAAATTATAAATAAATTGAGTGAATAAACGAAATAAAATTTTTAAAAAATGCGCATTTAAAAAATTTAAAAATTAATAAGTGCATTTTTTCGAAATATTATTTTTAAAATTATTTACTCTATTTATTTATAATTTTAAATTTGTCTGATGTCTGCTAGATTCACACTCATAAAATTAATGCTTCAATTTTTTTTAAATATTAAATTTAAATTTGAATTTTTCTGCTCTGAAAAATCGAATTTATCTCAGGATTCCTCAGCTGTGCTCATGCATTTAAATTTGACAGGCTTCCCGCGTCGAATAACAAACAGCACGTGTTCGTATCGGCACTAGAGTTTATTTATAAATTATTTTTATAGAAATATTATTGTAAAGTATTTATTGTTAATATTTATTATTTAATCAGGTAAATATAAAAATATTTAATAATTAATGATTTATTGTTTATTTAAATTTAAATTTCGATAAACAAAAATCCTAACCTCTCATTTGTGATTTAAATTGATCAAGTATTGATTGAAAAAAATAATTATCTATTAGAAATGAGTAAAAGAAAAATAGAAGACATGGAAATGAGTGAAGGACAAATACACACAGTGTTGGCACGATTCAAATCTGAAACAGGTGAAATATTACCTGATACATTTAATTTGCCGGGTGGAACAACCGCTAAGCAGCTAGAGAGTATCTGTAACAATTTATTGGACCAAGAGGATCCAGTTCCAATATCATTTTTTATAAATGACGTCGAAGTTGTCGGATCACTTCAAGAAAATTTAAAGGGCAATGACTGCGAGCAGGTTATCGATATTGTCTACCAACCTCAAGCTGTTTTCAAAGTCCGCGCTGTTACTCGGTGCACTGGATCCATCGAAGGTAGACTTGATTATTAATTCACCTAGATCTGTTGATAGAAGACCATTAAACTAATAATTAATTGCAGGACACAAGGAAGCTGTTATATCGGTGGCATTTTCACCAAATGGCCAGGGTTTAGCCAGTGGATCTGGTGATACGACTGTCAGATTCTGGGACATTCATACCCAAACACCTTTATACACTTGCGAGGGCCATAAACACTGGGTTCTATGTATATCATGGTCACCATGCGGTACCAAGCTCGTGTCCGCTTGCAAGAACGGGACGATAATACAGTGGGACCCGGAAACTGGAAAACAAGTTGGCAAAACAATGACTGGACACAAAAAGTGGGTGACTGCCCTGGCATGGGAACCTTATCACCGTAATCCAGAGTGCAGATACCTGGTCAGCGCTTCCAAAGATCAGGATTTACGAATTTGGGACACTAAACTTGGACAAACTACTCGGGTGTTAGCTGGACACACCAAAAGTGTCACGTGTGTTCGGTGGGGTGGCCGTGGGCTCATTTATTCTGGATCTCAGGACCGAACTATCAGAGTTTGGCGCGCTGAAGATGTAATTATTTTGAATAAACTTAAGTTAGACAATGAAACTTTATTAATTTTTAAAAATTTCAGGGAATTATTTGTAGAATTTTGGAAGGACATGCTCACTGGGTCAACACCCTGGCATTAAACGTTGACTATGTTTTACGAACTGGACACTTTGAAGTTGTAAAAAGTTCTCATCAGTCTTCAAACCTCCAAGAGCAAGCTCTGAAACGTTACGAAGCTCTTGGTGATGAAAAATTGGTATCTGGATCCGATGATTTCACTCTTTACCTCTGGAACCCGGAGAAAGATAAAAAATCAATCGGTAATAAAATAAAAAAAATAATAATTGTTATAATTTTTAAAATAAAATATTTAAATTACAGCGAGAATGACAGGACATCAGCAGTTAATAAACGACGTTAAATTCTCACCGGATGGCCGGGTAATAGCATCAGCCTCGTTTGATAAATCAATAAAACTGTGGGAAGCAATAACGGGTAAATTTATAGCTTCCTTGAGAGGTCACGTCCAAGCCGTTTACTCAATAGCCTGGAGTGCTGATTCCCGGTTACTAGTAAGCGGTAGCTCCGACTCGACTCTCAAGGTCTGGAGTATGAAAACTAAAAAGTTGGCGCAAGATTTGCCTGGACACGCTGATGAAGTTTACGCCGTCGACTGGTCCCCGGACGCTCTGCGAGTCGCTTCCGGAGGAAAAGATAAAGTTCTCCGACTCTGGCAAAATTAATTATTTTTTATTGTAATTAATAAATTTTATTATAAACAAAATCATTTATATTTTTTTTATACATTTAATGTTTAAAAATCATAAAATTTTTTAGTAGTTGAATTATAAACTTTTTTTTATCTGCGCTTCGTACACTTGAACTATGTAATCATACGTAGATCATAAAAAAAAACCAGCGCAGGAGCAGTTGATACTGGGATTTTATTTAGAGTTAGTGCGTCTAAGTGCGTTCTCTTGTGTCTTATCCGTTATATTCAATATCTTAAATTATATATAAATTTAAACAACAAAAATTTAAATTGGAGTATAAATAATTAGTAAATATAATAATTAAAAATATAAAAAAGAGAATTTAAGTAAAATAAAAGGCGAAAATGAGGGAATGGTCTCGTGTATCATCGGTTTTAATATGGACTACATATTTAAGTGATAAATAAATTAAACTATCGGATGGAATGAGAGTTGGTACAGTATTGATAAAAATACCATGATGACGTACAAGTAATAATAATAATAATAATAATAATAATAATAATAATAAGTGATTGAGTTGTTTAGTATTAGTGATCTCTCATAAACTTTTATCAGCATTGACTGATGCATTTTTGGATCAATAAACCAGCGGGCAGGTCCCGTGCGATTGGTGGTGGGTGCAGAAGATATCACGCTGCAACAGCAGCTATTTCTGCATCTTCATTACAAGCATCTATACCGTTATTGAAAACACATTGTGGTAATTAACGAAATTTATAATTATTATTTATGATAATGATAAGAGTAGATGAATTAAATACAGTGGGTGTTGTTGGTGGTGTAGGCAGAAGCAGTTCTAGAAGAACCGGAAATAGTTCGATGGTATCACCAAATCGATTGCATGCTAATTGGACAAACACCAGGAGCTGTGATGGGACATTGAACCGCAGTGCTGGTGCTGTCGTTTATCAACCGAGAGATGCTGATACCAGGCGCAACAACAACAACAACAACAACGTACACGAGTCAGCGCGTCATCATGGACAGCAGCCTAACGGCATCGCCAAGTAATTAAAATCAAAAACACACGATCTTCTAGAAGGATTCGAGAAGGAGAAACATGTTCTTCTTATACACAGGGTGATTCGCTTGTGATGTTTCAGACGTTTGATATTTGTTTAACAATTCAATCTATAAATAAATAAATAAATTTATTTATTTATTTATTTAATTATCAAATTATAAATTTACGTGTAATGTTGAAGAACATAATTAACGTTTAATTTTTTTTTAAATGTAATAGATAATTATAACTAACTCAGCTATTTACTTAGATGATTATTTACAGCAATGTAACAAATAACGCACATGTCCGTCGTGTACTTCCAAGTGATCCAGCAATAAATCGAGGAATCATCGAAATATCCGAAATAAGTAGCGCAGAGTTGGCTGGCTACCGACTACGTTGTGGTGTTTGGATAACTTTTATCCTGGCAACTGGATTTGTTACCATAGCTAAATTTTATTTCAATCATCGGGTAAGCAATTAAGTACTCATTAACTACTTATGCATTAATTAGTTGAAGAATAATATATTCCAGCCTGACAAGGGTCTCGACGTCTTTATATTCTGCGGTCTTCTGGTGGCTCTTATGATCTCTGGCTGCTTTTACTCGACTCTCTTCCGTCGCAATCGTAACGATCATCATTATCACGTGCCTGAAATATCAATCGCGACAGTAACTACGGACGTAACTAATGAAGCAAATCATCAGCAAAGTGGAGCTGCTGATAATCCGTTACCAATGAATTCACTGTCGTCGCCGTCAGCTCAATCGAATCAGCATATTGATCCGCACCAACATCAGCATCAGCATCAACACCAACATCAGCACCAGCATCAACACCAACATCATCAACACCAGCAGCAGTTAATTTCCTCTTCAATGCTGTTCCCCTCGACTCCATCGTTACCTTCACCCTCACCACCACCTTATCATATTGCTATTCTGATACCACCGAACTCGCAATACGACGAAGCACCGCCGCCGTCTTATGAAAAGGCTACAAGATAAAATGTAAATAAATAAAATAAATGTTATAATAATAATTTATACGCAGAAGCGATAAGTCAATAATAATAAGAATAATTATAATTAATATAATGTATATTACAATGTATAATTGATAATGACAACACAGTGCTAAGCGACAGATTTTTTTTTGTTCTTTCAATTAATATATATATATATATATACTATAATATGTAATCTTAAGAAATGTAATTGATTAAATTGCATACACAAAAATTGTACAGGCGTATTTATGTAGCAGGCGAATAAAATTATTTCTTTTTTTAATTTAAATCGTTTGCTTTGTAATTAAGCATTGACATAATTATTTGATTTGTCAGATTCATTAGACCCGTTGGATTTCAAAGAGCTTGACGTCCGTGTCGTACCAAATGGGAGGCTCAACATTTCTCAGATAAATTACTCCCCACATGTAAGTACGGAACCAGGCGGTGGTACCTGCGTTGGCTTGATACCTGCGTATTAATATGGGATGTGGGACAGGGAGTAGTCCGACTAAAGTACCGTGTTGCAAAAACTTTAGGATTTCACTTTCATCTGTCAGGCCCCTAAATAAATAAATAAATTAATTAATTAATAAAAATAAATCACAATTTATTTAAGCAAACGTACTTGTCAATACAAATTTTTTCAACTTGTGGTACTAGTACTTGCAGCAATCGCATTATTGTTTGCAGAGGAAGTTTTGTTTTCCATTGATAAACCCAATCAGCTGATGGGACCCATTGATTCGGAGTATTTGTTCTTTCTTCAGATACTCTGATACTTCCTCTCTATTAATAAATAAATAAATAAAATTACCACTTATTAAAAAACAATTAATAATTTTCACTCACTTGGATAATAGATTTTTTGAGTTGACAGTCAGGAGAGGCAACTTGATCTTTACCATTAGCAGAAGCAACTGCTTTGCTGACATCGACATCCGATATCGAGGGACTGAGAGGATGAGCCGATTCTTTCTCCGTCATCTTCTCGATTCCTGGGGTCTCTAGCAGAGTAGCATTGAGTGTTCCGGGTTCGGCAGGTTGAGCTGGACGTGACCCTTCCATCGCAGCCTCGTTTACGTTGTCCGTAGACGTGCTGGTCGACGGTATCTGCTTGCGTTGTTTTTTGCTCAGCGACTTTGCAATAGTACTGCAGTCGCTCGGGAGATTCGCAAGGGCATGAAAGACTTGTCGCTTTCTGATAATTGTGTAGACGAGATTACTGTTGCCATCAAACTGGTACTGTATGATGTTGTTGAATATTTCCAATAGGAAAAACACTAGATGGTGATTTGTCGGGGCGGAGAATAAGAACCAGGGAGTGCTGAATGCTTCGAGTAAATGGAGTAGCTTTGTGCTGGCTACCATGGACAGAGTTTTCAAATATGGCGATACGTTTACTAGGATTGTAAGTAAGCAGTCAAAGAGTGGCTGGAGTCTTTGATGACCTGTCGTGATTATTTTGTGAAATACTGTCACCAATAAGTCTGCGTGAGTTCCAGTGAAGACTGGAATATCCATTGGTACTGTTGCCGTGTACGGTTTATTTAGTCTCACTCCAAAATTTCTCTCTCCACTCAATAATAGTAAAATAAATACTCCGATATGCATTAATCCAACTCGAGCTACAAAAATATTTTATTTTAAATTCAAGTCATATGTTTTAAAATATTTTATTGGGTACTTACATTGATCAGCTCTCGAGTCATTGAGATGATATAAAATAGGCACCAAAACTTCAAGTACATCTGAACTTTTAAGTACAAAATATAAAAATTTTTTATTATAATCACACATTTTCCAAAAAAATACCAAAAGTTCTTGATGAAAATGTACTTTTTTCGTTGAATTAGGCAAGTATGTTTGCGTAAGAGGATTATTAAGTAATCTCGTGATACCTTTTAGTACAAAATGAAAGTCTGCAATAAAAAATAATTATTTAATATCAGTTTTTTTTAACTATTTTAGATGATTGATTGATGATGAATAAATTACCTTCATCACGATGAATACGACTGAGATAATTAATGAATAAATTATCAGCACTCATTGATAACTCCTCAGAAGCAGAAGCAACACCGCCGCTTACGTCATGGTCCAGCGTAACGATAAGAATTTGCAGTGCGACGTCAACAAGTGGTTCCAGTGAATCAGTAAATAGTAAGTGATTATAAGGAACTCCAAGACCTACGGGATTGTAGGCACAGACTGTGTTCAAGAGAGAGGTGAACATGGGCAGCGCGTTGTGATTTTCAGCGCTAGTTAAGTAGTGGATCCACTTGTTCGGTACAAAAACTGAATCATTTGGCGGATTGTACATCGTCTCACTGAAGCAGGTCAGCAGCAGCTTCAGTAGCTCCGTTCTGTTGGAGTCCAAGTGCGGATAACGTGGGGGCGAGTGCGCGAAACCGACTCCCGCTTCCCAAATATACTCGCAGCTGTCTATAGAGCCTAGATCTTCAGCTTTTTCTGGACCGGACTTACGTCCTGAGACCACCGTAAAGTCTGGACAGAATAATAAGTCACTGATTGCATTGAGCAACGAGTGTGCCAGCGGCATGCTCTCATCTTCTGGCTCCTTTCCTGGTAAACTTGACCAGAAAAATCCCTTCCAGTCTGGGTCTTCGAAAATGTACGGCAATAATCTCGTTAATAGTCTGCAGCAATTCAATACCGTCATCTGATCACGCTGAATTCGACAGCTGCTGTCAACAGCTTTTACCAGTTTCTCCACCGCTTTGTAACACAGAGTCGCTAAATTTGATGGAGATTCTTCTCGAAGCATACGTATTTCCGTAGCAGGTATCAACGTAAATACATCTTGGACATTAGATACGTTCTCCGACCAAAACTGGTCCCAGAAATCGTCATCAGCCACGTCAATTACCTACAAATAATAATTGTCATTACCATAATTAATAAATAAATTAATTTAAAAAATAAAAAAATAAATCATACTTGTGTTTTAGACGTCAGCTGTACGACAGCTTTACGAAAATTAAGTTTTGTGTCAACATTTCCCATGTTGATTTGAATTATAACTTTCACTTAATTGTTTTTCTGCGTACACAAAGTACTGGTTTGTTGTTATTATTGTTTTTTATTTAAATAAATACGCAGTTTGTAAGAAACTGTACTAAAAAAATAAAACTAATTTATTAAAATGAAAATAAAAAAGCGGTTGAGTGGCATGTCGTCGTGGCAAATTAAAAAAACCATCACATATCACATCACTGAATTTTCATTCGCTCGATAATAGACATACGTATATATGTATATATATTTTTTATTTTGACGTTTGGCGTCGCAGTGACGTTGAATCATACAAAGGAACGAGCTTCTGCTTCTCCAGCTTGAGCTTTACCCATAACTATTAATGTATACATATATATATATATATGTAATCTAATTATTGTGATGATAAGGTAACTCGCTGCCGACAAAGACGGTCACTTGGATTGTCACATCATCGAATGATGGAAATAAAAATTACCAGAAAGACCTGACGGTATCACTTGGACTTGGAGCAGAGCTTCGTGGGGTCAGCAGCTGCTGGAACATGATATTAAAGTGTAAGATTTAACGTCACGTGACTCACAGACACCATTTTTGTAGGCTGTATGGCTGAATAAAATTTATTAAATGGATGTAAGTGTGTTGGTAATCGGCATCTGACGAATTGATTCGATAATTTCGGATCCTAACCAAGTGAATTAAATTATTGAAAAATATTTGTCTCGAGTCGAACCGAAGAAACATGGCATCCTTGACGAGTATCAGAGTAATCGCCCGAAACTCTAGTTTTAAAAAATTATCCAACTTTGTTTGTGGGAAAAGAGTCGGAGCTATTGCTAATGTAACACGAGCGCAGAGGTTCCATGTTAAAGCAAATGGTTCGAAGTTCATTACACCGATCTATTCTCAGGTACTTTTATTTAATAAATTTCTTTACTTCAATTACATAATAATAATTACTGTTATTATTACTATTTTGTTGAAAATATTTGTGTAATTATCCTTAGAAATTTTTAAATTATTTATTAAATAATGAAATAGGTCCGGAATTATTCAGAGGGTTATTCAGATGGTATGAAGAAAAAAATTCCGATTGAGGAAATTGAGAAACGTGTTTTAAAAATATGCAAAGATTACGATAAAATAACAGCTGATAAGGTTAATAAATGTTTAAACAAATGATGTTTTTTTTTGTACAGGGGCCACGAGTCGAGCAGACACGATGCTACAGCGGTAAACCTCCTTTGACACTCAATGTCATACGTGAAAGAGTTCTCTTGATCCTTAAACTTTATGACAAAATTGATCCATCCAAGGTACATTTTAAATAAAAAAAAAAATGTGGCTAGCTCGTTTCGTGGCTCGCGTTTATATAATTTACTCAATGAATTAATTAATTAATTAGTTGATAGCCAGTTAAAAAACTTTACTCAACAGCTTACTTTGGACTCGCACTTCATGAACGATCTGGGTCTTGACTCTCTGGACCACGTGGAAGTGATAATGGCCATCGAGGACGACTTTGGTTTTGAAATTCCCGACATGGATGCCGAGAAGTTGATGAAACCGGGTGACATCGTACGTTATATTGCAGATAGAGAAGATATTTATGAATAGAAAAAATATCTGCTTCATTATCGATTTATTATATAATTTTTAAGATTTTCAAATTACTTAGTACGTATATCATCATTGTTTTCATTATTATTTTCTGTAAATAGAAGTGAAAGGTTTCGCTGTACGAATTTTAAATAAATATCGATACTACGAAACAACCATAATTTATTATTATCATTAATTAAACCTTTACTTTATGACAATAAAGTTAGCAGACATTTAATAATATTTGGAACTTTTTTAACAAAAAAAATAAATATTAAAAAAAATATTTTGAAAAATTGCACGTATAGTTTATTGAATTTTCTACATGTAAATTTTTTTAGAAATACTTTTTTTTTTATTATTTACCTGGAAAAAAAAATTTATTCAAATTTCAAATGTCTGCTAACTTTACTGTCATTACTTTATGACATTAAAGTTAGCAGACATTTAATAATATTTGGAACTTTTTTAACAAAAAAAATAAATATTAAAAAAAATATTTTGAAAAATTGCACGTATAGTTTATTAAATTTTCTACATGTGCATTTTTTTAGAAATACTTTTTTTTTATTATTTACCTGAAAAAAAAAATTTATTCAAATTTCAAATGTCTGCTAACTTTACTGTCATCTTTACTTTATATTAATTTATGAAATAAAAACAACAGTTATAATGATTATTATTTTTATTTAATTAAAATAGTTTGATAGCTGACAAAGACAAAAAAATGACAAGTTACAACACAACAAACAATCGTTTGTTTATTGTATTCACAGTTTACAATGTTTGATTATTGATAAAATATATATATGTATATATATTTAATGATTAAATTAGCAGACTAATTATCCTAATTTCGATAAATTAGCTGCTGGTAACTACAAATAAAAATATGATGATTGTTAATATTATTTTCACTCAGTTTACAAGTCATATTATCTCTTATATCAGTATAAATATTTATGCAAACTTATATTGAGCCAGAATAACTCGACATGAATTTTAATTAATATTTTAAACACACAATTGTCAATTTATCTTAAATTCTAAGTCATAAATCTCTTGAGTGGAAGCATTTGTTACTTTATTTCATGTCACAATTTTTAAAAAATAAAAAAAACGAAAACTTCTCCCTCAAATTATTGTAATTTAATTAATAATTCATTTATTTGTGCCAATTACTTAACTAAATTATATTTTTTAAATTAAATATCGATAAGCAATCATCGGCAGTGCATTGTATCGTATATTTATTTATGATAAATCTTGCCACACATATTATTGCTAGTTTTTTATTCTTGTATCAACACAAAAAAGAAAAACAATAATAATAAATTTATCTAAAAATTAATTGACAGAAATCTTATAAAACGTTGAGAGCTTAATTTTATCTACCAACAACTAAATGACGACACACAAATTAAAAATAAAAATAAAAAATAATAAATTGGTCATTTTAAAAAGTCTCGTTGCTTTTATTGCAATAAAATAAAAATAAACTAAAAGGTTTCGCTAATAGTAATAACAATAATAATAATTAATTGCAATTAAAGCTCAAAAATTTTTAAAAATAATACGAATTTAGTCTTATGTTAAGCAAACACGCTACGTTGTAATTATTTTATAATAAATATGTAATTTAATAGTAATTATATCTATAGTAATTGTTTATGACATTTATCGTTAAGTTAATGTGTAATATATGCAATTACATAAATCCACGTCGATTTATTTTATCGATACATATTTATTTAATATCTGCATTAAAATCTGCACTATTTATCATCATTATTTTGTCATTATTATCATTAACATCATATGGAAGATTATTTTATTAATTAAATTATCGGCGTCACAAAAATATTTTTAAAATATATGATAACATAGGACTGAGTTGACCTAAAATATTTTTGGTCGACCAAAGTCTGAACACTCGGGCAGTTTTTAAGTTTTTTCTTCTTTCTTTTTTAAGTTTTCAATGGCCAAATTATTTTTATTGGTTTATTGTTATTTTTTTAAAATTATAATTCCTGTCGCTCAATTAGAGTATCAGTTAAACGTTTGCTAGATTTATTCAGCAGTTTCTTTATATAAAATATTTAACTCGAAGCTAAAGTTAATAGTGTAACGTTAAATATCTATTTAATAATTATAATTATTGTTATTAATTACTCGATTTATTTAATTAAATAAACGAAACAGCTAAGACGTGGATAAATGAAATTAATTTTTAAATTATAGGCAACTATTCATGATACTGAAGTTAGCCGACGTCTCATAATTTTTGAAATTTATCTGAAACGATAAATAATAGAAAAAAAAAATATTTCAATAAATTGCGCTTATAGTTTTTTAAATTTTCTACATGTGCATATTTTTAAATTTTTTGGTTTGTAATTTATTTGTTGAAAAAAAAAATCAGAAAATTTTCAATTGTCGGCTAATTTCAGGATCATAACTATTCAATTTACGTGCAAATCACTCTTATTTTCGTTACAAATTTATTATTTTTATTATTATTATTATTATTATTATTATTATTATTACTTCGATTACGTATAAAGTTGTTTATTACGAGTAAAATATATTTATATATTTATATTTATTTATTTATATTTCATGATAATTTTATAATAATTAAATAAAAATTAGCTAAACTCAACCGTCGATTTATATTTTCAATGCTAATTAAAAAAATCATTGAAGAGTCAGTAATTAAAAAAATTATGCACGATAGTTCATATGACGATTTAATATATATTTAAATATAAAAAATCAATCCCTGAGAATGAGTTATCGCGCTGATCAAGGTCTCGACGGCCGAGCCACAAAATGCAACCAACTAAGTTTCATTTTCATTTATAAATAATTAATTTATAATTATCCCATATTAATTAATAAATTAAATTAATTATTTATAAACAAATTTATTTATTTATTAACTTATTAGTCATCATTAACCTATCTCAATCATCTCAGCGTCTTCTATTCCATTATGTGCCACGCCGTTGTGCCTGTAATTACAACAAAAAAAAATCTATTGCACCTGTAAACTCAGTACTTAAAACCCATTAGCAAATTAAACCTGTACTTAAAATATAATTATTTAGTCATATTCTATAATTAAGGTCATTACCAAATAACGTTATTTTAATTATATTTAAAGATAGTAAAATTACCTGTGGTGTAGATGGAAATGATTTCCACGTGGTGAAAAACCCTTCATAGCTGACTTCCGAGGACTTCTGGCATTGACAATACGAGGCTGTGCGTATGTTCCCTCTAGAATACTCGGTGCCACGTAAGTGAATCCCTGAAATACTCGATTCGCGGATTCACTTAATGTGTACTCGGGTGGTGAATCAATAGGTAAAGAGCTGGTGAACTTTTTGTCAAACTGTGAGACATCATCCTCACTAGTCAACGTCGGCTTGAATGGTACTTTTAGTTTACGCGAGATAACGTCATTCCAGTTGATGTGTCTGAAGAATATATGACTTTTAACTTGCTCAGCATCTGAGGGAGCGGAACCCAATCGCTGGGCCACTTGTCTCTTCAATAATTTTCTAATAAGATCACGGGCGTCGTGAGTTAAATACTGAGGTAAACTAAGTTTTGCTTTGAGAATTTTTTCAATTGTCTTTTTACGATTGTCCGAAGTAAATGGCGGTGCGCCTGTCAGCATATCGTACATGAGAGTACCAAGACTCCACCAGTCGACGGCTTTACCGTGGCCGCTGCGTGTAAGAATTTCCGGTGCCATGTACTCGATGGTACCGCAGAAAGTATGAGTGACTGATCCATCCTGGATGTGTTCCTTGCACAATCCAAAGTCTGTGAGCTTGATATGTCCCTCGGCGTCCAGCAAAATATTCTCCGGCTTTAAATCGCGGTAAATAATCCCCTGCTGGTGCAAATGCTGTAGCGCTAATATTATTTCACATAAATAGAAACATACTGTTTCTTCAAGAAAAATTCCCTCGTCATTTAAATGACGAAACAGCTCGCCGCCGCACATGTACTCTAGAATTAAATATAATTTGCCACCAGTTTGAAAGGCATACATTAGATCAACGATGAAAGGATGCTTAACGGCCTCCAGAATATTTCTCTCAGCTTTGGTGTGGGCAGTGTCCTTTTGATTACGAATTATCGAAGCCTTTCTCAATACCTACAATCACCAACAACATTTAACATTTTAATAACAACAATATTATTTTTAAAAATCAATAATATATTTTTATACCGACCTTCATTGCAAAAATGGTACCAGCATCATTACCCGTTACTTTTCGTACCTGAAATACTTTTCCATACCCACCCTTACCTATGACCTTACACAACTCGAAATCTTGTGGGCCAGCCCTCTCCCTGCCGCAGTTAACACTCTGTTCGGAAATGGAGACCGTCTCGACCCCATCAGCCCTAAAAAAATAGGTCATCCAGTTGGCATCATTGATAATTTATCAACTCCAAGATAAATTATCTCAACTGCATTCAAAATTTTAAATACTTACTCTATCAATTCATTGACATTCGGGTCCGTATTATATTCGTCCTGAAAATTAAAAAAAAAATTTAATCAAACATAAATTAAAATATCAAATGCAGATAATTGATAATTATTTATAATTTACCTCATGTATCTCAATAATTTCGTCATCAGACTCTTCTTCAGTTATTTTGTTATCAACATCGTGTATTTCAATGTCAAAAATCGCCGCCATTCTATTACCAGCTAATCATCAATCATAAACACGCTGATAGAATTAAAACTAAAAAAAAAAAAAATAGCAGTCGTTGTTAAATAATTACTGGTGACGAATATCAATGGAACTCCAGTGGCAAATGTTTACACGATGCCATTGGACACTAAATAATAATATTTAATTATACAAAGATGATCGAGTGCGATAAAGATGAGACCAACCAGCTCATCATAATAGACAATAAATAAATAAATTTATTTATTACTCACTCATATTGCATTTACCTCGTTTCCGTTTGACCCTCGTCACCTTTTACGTCAATGGCATGAACTTTTTTTTTTCTTAACAAACTGCAGCACCAGCCAGCGACTTTGGAATGCTGCTGATTGTTGTGTCTTTATAATTAACAGCTGGGATAAGCTAAAATAATTTTTTCACCACTCTAGTCTCGAGATATAGGGCAGCCTTGATACACCTTGGACTCTTTACCGAATTTCCGAGTTTTCACCAGCAGTTTTCAACCCTACAGCTACTGCTACTGGCTAAAATGTTAATTTATGCTGGCAGTGACTCCGGAAAACTATAAAAGGACCTTCACAAAGTATTTAATAATAATATTACTATCGAGTGTGTGCTTTGTGAGCTACGTTAAGACCTAAAGCCATTACCTTGCATTAGTAACGATAAGATTTCCCTTTGACCGCCATCTTGCGGACTTGTCTTTGCTGCTGGTAATCAAGATCACGTTTCTATCATTTTTATTTAAATTTCATTATTTAATTACAATAAATTAATAATATACTGGATAATAATAAAATACTAAGTAGGATTATCGAATAATTTAATTTAAAAATAAATGCAAAGTAATTTTTTTTCTGACATTTTAATTTTTGAATTTCTGAGTCTCAAAGATGGCGGCTGGCAAAAAAATATTTTCTCATCGGAAGTCAAAGTAAAAGTAATCGGGCAACTTTTTAGTGAATAAATTACCATTAATAAATAAACAATTGATTTTTTGTACTGAATTTTTGTAGCGAAAAAAAACTGAGTGTTTAAAAAACTAAAAACTCATGAATTTCGAAATCCAGAACTGATATTAAAGTTTTTTAACAAATTTACTGATAGTAAATTATCAACACCAGTTGTTTGAAAACACTAATGTGTTTTATGTCACTTACAATTAATTGTGCTGATTAAATCTATGGGTTTTTTTTTTATTTTGTTAATTGAAATTGTGATAAAAATATTTTTTTTTAGAGGTAAGAAATTAATTTTATTTATTAATTGTTTAAAAATTTATTTCGATTAATTTATTTATAAATAATTATTTATAGTAATGACAGTTGAATGATGATCAAATGATCGTTTATATTTTTGGTTATAATTAATCACTATTGTTATCAATTAAAAGTGAAAGCGGTTTATTTTATCATGTAGCAAGTGCTGCTATCAACGGACAATAATGACAGTTCAAAAAAGTAGGTGGTTATTGTAAACTTGACACTTTTTATGTCAGTTCACTGTAGGACACAAGTTTTGACTGATAAATCTTAATCTTGTTGATGAACTTACGTAATTATCAGGTTGGAATAAGTTATTGATATTTATATTTATTTTAAAAATGGTAGTTAGGCACAGTGTTGAAGGGTACGATAATTTTTTAAAGTTCATGGAAGATCTGAAAGCCGATGGGCAAGTTATTGTTATTTATAGCGGAAGTAAACTTGATAATGGTCTCAGCTGGTGCTCGGATTGTGTCGAAGGTATTTTAGTTATAAAAATTTATTGTCCTGATTAATTTATTTAAATAAAATGAAATTGTAGCCGAGCCAGCTATCGAAGAAGGCTTGAAAGTCGCTCCCGAGTCTTCGCATATCGTTCATGTTGAAGTTGGAGATCGTGCTTAGTAAGGATTTATTAAAAATAATAAATGAAACGAAAAGTTTATTTAGCAGAATAGTTTTATCTTATCCTGAACTTGATTTACAGTTGGAAAGATTTTAAATGCCCGTTCCGTACTAATCCGAAGACTAAATTAAATGTCTTACCGACGATGGCTCTCTGGGGCACCCATAAACGTTTGGAAGGCGAGCACCTTCTTAAAGCAGATTTAGTTAAGATGCTTGTTACCAACGAAGACGATTAGATTTATAGTAAACAGACAATTCCTTCTGATTTGTTTTTTATTCAATAAAATGTATAAAGTATAACAGAAATAAAATTTTAATAATTTTATAAATTTAATATTTGTTTAATAATATTTACAACCCCGTAAAAAAAATAAAAAAACGTAATAAACTTGTACCATAAAGTGATTAATATTTTATTTAAAATTAATTGTCCTGCAGAGCGATTTCATGTAAATTCTCATTTGGTTCTTCCATACGAATATTGTAGTGGATTTTTTTATTCCGCATCAAGCTGTAGCTGTTATCAAACACAACTGAATCTAAAAACCAAAAACCATCATTATATTTTTTAATTATTTCATTAATAATTAATTAGAGACTTACATGTTGAAAAATCTTCACAAGTAAGAACACCAACTTCCTCTAGCTGATGAGCAGCAACCCGGTGAACGGGAACGACTTCTATTTTTTCACCAGAATCATTTTTCTTGATAATTCCAAATTTAATGTCATGGTCTTCTGTTTTAAATTCCCAGCTTAGGATCGATCCCAACTTTTCCGGTTTCATTTCAATCTTGAATTTATCACCTTTTCTAACAATCGTGGTCTTGTAGTCGTCATTACTTATGTCATTTTTCTTAACGTACAAGTCTTTAGATATTTTACCGCCTTGACAGATCTATATAAAAAAATTTATCATTATCATCAGCATCAACAAGTTTGTTTAAATAATTATAATTACTTTGGTAGTCAATCTAGGATTTCCATCAGGATCAGTTAGAGTACCACCGAAATGTGCCGGCAATTGATCTTTACTGACGACTTTAAGTATCGCATTTTTCCATCTCTCTGGATCGGCTTTGTAAATTTGAATCTTTGAAATGGTGTACTCGTTCATGAATTTTTTAGCAATAGAAAAGGCAAACGTAAAAACCTTGGGCGCTGTATTAACAAATAAAATTTCGCAATAAATAAACTAAACTATTTTTTAAAATTTTATTTTTATTACTTTACTTGCGAAATAATCTAAAATAAAATAGGTATTTCTAAATTAATGATCACGTACCGTTAATAATAAAACAGGTTTTCAGTATCTCTGGATAATTTGCCTCATACATTTGTATCAGGGTTATAACAACTTCTCCAGCTGACACAATTAAAAATTATCTGATTATAAATTCACAGAGTATTCAAATTATTTATTATTATTATTTTTAAATATTAAATACTTACCAGGTCTCCACATGAAAGGCCTCAAATTGAATCCTTCCATATCAAAAATAACAGTAACTTGGCTCGCAGCAACTCCATGCTTCTTGCTCTGCTCATTGCACAATTTTAAATAATACTCGAGAGTTTTTATTGTTGCCTTAATCACGTCACGTCTTGACACCACATGAAGAATTCCGTACATATCAAGTCCACTGAATGGAACCACAACCACTAGAAAATAATAATCGAATATAATTACATTAATAAATGAGTAAATAAACAAATAAATGAATAAATAAGTAAATAAAACCTGGAGATTGATCGTTATCAAAACCACAGAGCCCATGAGGAAGACCCTCTTTTAAAATCGCTGGCTCTTCCCACTCGTCAAGTTTATCAACATCCCATTTTTTCCGCCACTCCAGTGACTAGATCAACAAAAATTAGATTCATATTTTATAATCACCAGTACAGTGAAAGTAGATTTAATAAATATCAGTACTTTCAATTGTTGTAACAGATAATTTGTCTCGGTACAGATTTTTACTTACATCTCTAAGCATTTTCTCCGCAGCAACGGGGTCCCATTTTCTCGCTGAAATTTTTAAAAAAAATTTTATTACACAAACCATTAAACAAAATCAGAAAAAAATTAATTACCTCGGAGCCAGCGCAATAAAAATTGGTCATCGTGATGAGGTTCAAGGATTTCTTTGACGCTGCGCCTGAACTAAAAAAAATATATTTTTCTTTAACAAAAAAAAGTTAATCGGTGAGAGTAAACATTTTATTTAAAACTATTATTAAATATTTTTTATTGACATAATCGACAAACGAGCTGTGAAAGTTTCGCAATTTTTTATTAAATTTATTATTTATAAAAAAAGGGAATGGTGAAATAAATTCACAGTCGATGAACAAAAGAGCGCAATAATGAACGATTAGATAATAATAAGTTCGCAATTATTTTTAGTAATTTGTATTAATAATTATTTTACATTTATTATTCGAAAACTACTTTCATCCGTCATATATAAAATAGAACCAATCGCATCTCATTTTAAGTATCACTGACCAGCTGAGAGGACTTTCGCTCATTTGTTGAACTAAGAAAGGATTCATCAAAAAATTTTTATACGGAAATCACTTTCTCCTTAAACCTAATATTAAATTACATTAACTAATATTATTTTACGTAAAACTATATTCTATCTCAACATAATTGCAGTCGTCTTAGACCGAGACCAAGCGTGAGTTTCTTCCACTTAAAAATAAGAAAAATAACACAAGTCATACAAATAAAGTAAAGCAAACATAATTAAGCTGTGGACAATTTACCCGTCTAATAGACTCTATTAAATAATCCATTTAAATATTTACACAAAATTCATTTAAGATAACAAAAAATAACAGACTGTTTTTTTTAAACACCGCTTACATAAACGAGATTTTGATACTGATTAAGTAATCTAAGCAAACATCAAACAATCTTATGAAATTAATTATGGTAATTTTATTCGATGATTAATCAAGCAGATGAGTTTTCGGTTCGAATATTTATCTAAGAAAATTTATGCTAAGTTATTAATATTTATTGCAATTTATTTCTGATAATTGTCGAAATAATTTTTATCAGATCAGTTTATTGAAGTTTACTTCCAGAGATAGCGAACATAAAAATTGATACCAGAAAAAAAATAAATAAATAAATGAAATGTGAATAAAATAAAATTTATTTACCCACATGACACGATTGTAATAAAAAGCAATTTGGCAAGACCTCGACATCTTTCACCGCACAAGTCAATGTTTGTTATTATTATTATATGAATAACTTGAATATTAATGACCGCGCATTGCGTACATATTAATTATCACTAAAAGTGTACTGAGTTAATTCAACAAAGAAATTTATACATATATATAAAAAAAACTATAAAATAATATAACGTTAACCGATATATTAATCATTACTTACTTTCATTAATGCAAATCGTTCATCATCTTGCAAAGCTTTCAACGGACTGCCCATTTTTAAAAATTTAAAATCAGAATATTTTAAATATTTAAAAAAATCAATAAATCATTATATTATTTTTTGGTTTCACTTCTCCTTAAGGAAAGGAGGTCTCGCGTTACCCAACGATTTAAAAGAATCAAGACCGAAGAATGCAGACGCGAACCAGGTCTCCTACTTGATTTACCACCAAAGTAATCGATTTTATTAAACTTTATCGGATACAATCGATTTGCACGAGGTGAACTTCCAAGAGTGACTGAACGATACCCCAAGTTTTCATCGACTAGTCCGATTTGAACGTGTTATTTTAAAGATCCGCTCACTCAATTCCTCTACTCTACTCCTTTACTTGACTCCTTCTTCAAGACTCTCCAAGGCATTATTGCCTCACGAGTCACGATATATAATAATACACCATATACCCTGCACATGTTTATAAACATAAGCTTAAAGATTAATGCCAGCTTGGTCAATATAATCTACTATTTTTTTTTTTTATTATCAATAGTTAATTTTAAAATTTTTTTATTTCATTGCCAATTTATTACGACATTCTGTCACATGTGTATCATCATTATCATAATCTACCAGACAATAATTATTTTAAAATGCTCAACAAATGCGATATGTTGATAATTTTAAAAAATGATATTTCAATGCTAGCGGAAATTATGCAGTCATGTTATTTTAGATTCTACGACATGTAAACTAAACAGTTTATAATAATTTTAAAATTGTTTATTTATTTAAAAGATTTTAATACCAAGTCCCTCTTGACTTTAGCATTAAATACTCGATTTAAATTCTTTTATTGCCAAGTTATTTAAATATTTCACAGCGATTTAGATTAAGTGTACATTCAGCTGTAAGTAACGTGATTGAAAAATTGAAACGTATGTCGCAGTTTTGTTCATACTCTCTTACATACAGATACAATATAAATATATATATGTATACAATACATGTGATATATATATAAATATATAAGTAATGTAACGGAGACACTTACTCAACAAGTCAGTCGAGTCTTGGTTGAGTCTCGTGGTCTTTCAGTCTCAACATCACGCTCAAACTTATTTGTGTTGATGTTGATTCTACATATGTGTCTTTAAATGCAATGTCGGTGCACTCGGTCAGTCTCATTTAAGCATTCAATGTGAATCGGTACCGATTGTCAACTGTAAACATTTATGATTGCATTAAAATAATAACCGATTTAAATTTATACGCAAGAATTTGACATCAAAGTTAGACTTTGGAACTTATTTATTTACTTTTTTTTATTAACGACTTTGTGGAAGTGATGGAAAAAATGAAAAAATTGTTTGCAATAATAATTAGAAAGGTATTTTTTTTTGTATTAATTAACATTTATTATAATTTAATATCACAGGGATTCTATTTCTGAGACAAAGTAAAAGGTCTGAGCTAATGGTAAAAATTATTACCGAGTTTTGACGATATATTTTTTTTTAAAATGTATTGTCTTTATTATTATTATTTTGTTTCATTGTTTAAGATCCGGTTTATTCACGTAACTTTTGGCAATCTTTAAATGTGAGCGAATGTTATTTTTTAAAAATAGATTTAAACGAGACATTGCAGGTGGTACTGATTACTTTAATCACATAAATTTTAATTAATTTTATTTTATTGGAAAAATAAGAAATTTTATTCTTTTGTCATTTAAATAATTAAGTATATTTATAAAAAAAAAAAAAATTTATCAATAATTAAAAATGGTAATAATAATTTACAATTGATGTAACAAAGTATCATGTGTTACCCATGACCCACAATTTAAACTGAAGGTTAAGCTGTTTTATTATCATCGCGGACAAATTTAAGCCGTCTAATCTTAGAGTTTTAAAAAATACTGAATATTAAGTTACGAAAAGCTGAGTTTTAAAACAGAATTTAAACTAACGGGTAAAGCAAAAAAAAATCAAGGCAAGCTAAAGAAAAAAAATAAAGATGATCTTACAGATGGTGGTGATGTGTAATTACAGGAGCAATTATAAAAATCAAGATAGCTAATAAAAAATAGTGTCTTATTGTTTTGTCAGCAGCATCCTTCTGTTGATTCACATAACAACACTCCAGCCTAATGTCTGTATGGTCGACAAGCACCGGACGCAATTCAGTGTTTGGTGCCGAGGGTGGACCAACGACCGCAGCTTCCACTCATCCCACGATACCAATTGACGTTCATTCCCACTCTCATCTTCACACCACCGAGGGTCACTGTTTCAATAAACGTTTCTACAAGTGCCAGGTAAACTTTTTCTCATAAAAAATACCGTTATCTATTATTTTTATCCACCCGCTTTGGGCTTTTCATAAATATGTATACCTATATATGTTTTTTTCTTTTTTTTCGCTTACCGCCACGGGCTTCACGCAATTTATCATTGACTTTTATTTATACACCTAACTCTCCTTCTTATAATATTAAATTTTGGTAAGAATAATATTTAATCCACAGGCTCGCACAATGCTATTATTATAATTACCTTATATTGTTATTATTATTCTGTTTGGTTCAGCACCAATTGGTTTTTTTTCATCGCGAGGAATTACAATCAAGTACTCGTTACTCCGTTGGCCACGTCGTTAATAATTGGTATGTTTGTTACCTTTTTAAGACTGAAAAAGTCTTTATTTAAAAGTAATTCCATTCCTGGCGCAGGATAACATGTTTTTAGTTTTAGTTTTTTTTTTAACCACAGCAGCTAAACCACCCGCCACTAAAATAAATATTTCAATTAATGTCAAATAATTAAATAAAAAATTATAGTAATAATTTTTTTTTATTTTTTTTAATATAGAAAACAATGTCACAGTCGGGCGATGGCCTTCATACGCCGAGTTATCTTTCTTGGAGAAAATTGCAGCTCAGTAGGGCAAAGCTCAAGGCTTCCAGCAAGACATCAGCATTACTCTCCGGGTTTGCTATGGTACGTCTTAGCATTTATTAATTAATATGAATACTAATTGTGATTACATGGATATATTTACTGCTATAGGTTGCAATGGTTGAAGTACAATTGAGTACAGACACTAAAGTGCCAACAGAAATGCTGATAGCATTCGCTGTATGTACGACACTACTCGTAGCCGTCCATATGCTCGCGTTGATGATCTCGACCTGCATTCTCCCCAACATTGAGGCTGTTTGTAATCTCCATAGCATAAGTCTGGTCCATGAATCTCCACATGAACGTCTTCATTGGTACATCGAGGTGGCCTGGGCTTTCTCGACACTACTGGGACTCATATTATTTCTGATCGAAATCGCCATACTCTGTTGGGTTAAATTTTACGATTTTTCTCAAGTCGCCGCTTGGTCGGCGTGCGTTGTACTGATACCTGTACTAATTGTCTTTCTTGCATTCGCGGTTCACTTTTATCGCAGCCTTGTCGCTCATAAATACGAAGTCACAGTATCGGGAATACGGGAACTAGAATTACTTAAAGAGCAAATTGAATCTACGGATATTGAAGGTAGAAATGGCAATATGTTGCAATCAAACACACATATTGTTTGATTTTTATATTATTATTTTTTATGTGCATTTAATGCACGGATTATTATGTCTTCCAATTATTTTATTGGCTATGCTTAAAGTGTAATTTTATTTTTTTAATTTTAAATTATAATATTTTCTAATTTTAAAATTATTCCGTCGATTTAGTTATATTTTTTATTGTAAATATTATTGATACATTCCCTTTTAAGCGACGTGACTTAAATATTATTATTATTAAATTTTAATTATAGATAATTTAATCATTTAACTGTCACTATGATTAGCTTAGATTCATTACTACCTCGTCTCGCCTAACGTGTTTGCCCTAAAAAAAAAAAAATAATTGTTAAATTTATACGGATTAAATTGTTGTAAAAAAATATGAATTAAGATATTGATTAATAAACTTTTATAAATGGATACTTAAGATAAATGATAATGATAATAATAATGAATAAAGAGTACTAATTTAGGAATCGGGTACGGTGAAGGTTTAGGAGCTGACTGACGCCAGCAAATGTCTTCGATGGTGCTAGTTTTACATATGTCGTTAAACCAGTGGCCTTTTTGCATTTGTCCTGTTTCTAAGTGATAATAAATTCCGTCACCATGTTTTTTTCCCAGCAGAAACTCACCCTCATAGCGGTTTCCATTATCTGGAATAATTTATTTATTTAATCTAAACAATTGTAGATTGTCTTGATTTATTTTTAAAAAATATATGGACCTTTAATTATCATTCCATCACCGTCGTACAAACCATCTCTCCAGTTGCCTTGATAAAAACTACCGTCTTTGTACCAAATTCTTCCGAACCCGTGTCTCTTGTCATTACAAAAGTCTCCTTCGTAATAAAAATGATCAGTCCACAGGCCACCGAATCCTTGTTTCTTGCCCTCAACAAAATTCCCGCTGTAATATTTTTCAATTAATCCGTCGATATAAACTTTTGATAACACTCCAATTCCGTGCGGTTTGTTTGATAAAGATTGGCCTTCATATTGCAAAGAATAAGACTTTGATTTTCTTGATTTTCTAGTTAGGATATGGATAATAAAATAATTGTTATTATTTCTAACGTTGTTTTAAATTTATACGGTTAATTTTTATAATCAAAACAACGGAATTGTCAATTAACTATTGTAAATTAATAGAAGTAAGATAATTAATTTAAATAAAAATAATTTGTTGATTGTATTGAATGATAATTAAATAAAAATGAATTTTAAGTACTTAATTATTTTTATCCATTTATGTAATTTAACAATATTTTTATCAGACTTTAATTTTTTATTGATAAATATTTTATGAGTTCCTCGCAACGCCATTTATGTATTTTTGTAAAATAAAATTTTTTAAATTATAACAAAACTTTTTGTTTAAAAAAGTTATTGATTGAAACAAATGACTCTAAGGCTGCAGCAGCGAAGATATTTCAAGGCTCGCCACCAGATGGCACCCAGCCACTTATAGTGTCCCTGGCAAGATACATATTTCAGAGGTATTATATTCCAAACTCAGAAGCATATTTGGTACTGTTAAAAATAATTAAGTCAGGTTCTTACAAAACTATTTACTACAAAATTAATTCTATCTAATTATAAATAATATTTCACTCTGAAACTAATCAAACATATGATAAAAAAAATGAGTTTAATTTGTCCATGGTAGGAACATAAAATCAGAAACAAAATGTTGTAACACTACAAATGTATGTTGTATAATCATATATTTCCATCGTTTTTTTCTGTGGCTTCTACCACGACGATCCACTCTGTCGTTTTTCCCAAAGCAATTTTCTGATAGGGATGGAGTTTCCTCCATTCTTCTTCTACTATTGGCAACAGAATTGGGGTGTTCAAGTATCCTTTGACGATGCACGTCTTCGTTTTGAGCAATTTGAGACGGCCATCTTCGTCAATTGCTCCCGTGTCTCCTGTTTTTACCCAAGTTTTTTCTTACCATCATCTTGGTTCGATCACGGTGAAATTTTCTTTTTTTATTGAACCATCCTTATTCTACGACTTCAAGTAAAACTTGTGTATTGTTGATTCCTTCGATGATAGACGTCTTATTACTCTTGAAGCTTAAATGGCCATCCTCGCATACGCATCCCTCGTCTCTTCATTTCATCCAACATTTAAAAAAATGAATATTCAGTCGATTTGACTTATAACGTCCACAAGACAAGTTAGATGAAAAAAAAACAGTCTCCTACACTTATTTTCACAAAATTTATTAAAAATAAAATAATTAAAAAAAAAAGAATGAAAATATCAAATTTTTAATTGAATAGAAATTTTCATAACGATTATAAGAAATAAAAATTTACTGATTTTTTCTTTAATTATTGTTTTGGATTATGGGTCCACTATAAATCAGAATAATTTGGGAAAAAAAAAACAACAACACAATAGATATGGAAAATGAAGGTACGGGAGTCGTACCTAAATGAACCGATTACATATTTCTGCAAATTTTTTTATTTTTTTCAATGTAGTATAAAAATTTCAAAATAATTTTATAAACTCTAATAACCAATTCCATAACAAAAAATATTCATACAATCACGCGTATTTTGTGATTTTTCTAAGCATATTTTTAATTTTGATATTAAAAGAACGTATTAGCTAGAATACACCTTTTTGACTGCAGCATTTTTTTTTTTCATTTTTAGACTTCAGCTAAGCTTTTTAATAAATTTTTCAGAAAAAAAATTTATACGCCCTTTTAGCTTTGGGAAAACAATGTTTGATTTTCAAGCGTAGAAAATGTTTACAAAATCAATTGGCGATGAAAAAAAAATGTATGCGCCCTTTTAACAGTGCAAAGGTTTGATTCACAGTAAATTTTACCAGTATTCGACTTGTTCGAAGATACAATGAAGAATAATTCAAATAAATAAATTTAATGTAATTAATTAATAGAGATAACAAGTAAATAAAATAGATAAAAAAAAAACTTAAATGATTAGTAAATGTTTAATTAATTATTTATTGATTAAACACTAATTTTTATTTTATTCTATTCAAAATAAAATTAAATAAATGCTAGGAATTTGAATGAATTTCAAATTAAATGGAGTTTAAAAGTAAAACAAAAAAAATTATCGACGGATCTTTATTATTATTTAATTTTTGTACAATACTGCGATATGCTTACAACAGATGACAATCGACTATATGACTATAATTTAAATTTATAACATCACTATATCAATACTCTCTAAAATATCTACATCTGAGGTTATCAATGGACATCTAACAATTAAATTATTTCAGCTGGAAATATATTTTCACTCCTCAAAATCGAGATCTCTTGAATTCTGGTAACATGCCCGTCATATAAGTTCATCTATAAATTTACAATCATGGTATTCACTTAAAAAAACTACTCGCAGTGTAATTTATAACGATATGTCGTGTGATATGAAAGTGCGAAAGATTTTGAACATCTAAAATATTATTTAAATCTAAATTTAAAAATAATCATCCATTCATAATCAACAGCTTTCAATTTTAATAAATAATTATCAAGACGGACTTATTACAACCACAATCATATCACTAATCGTTTGTCGTTTATATTTTTCTAACCGCTGATTTATTTATTATTTTAATCAATATTTATTTATGAATTTCAGTCACGTAATTATTAGTAATCAATACAATTCAATAAGTATTACAATTTATCGGAAAAATCTATGTTCAACAGTACATTTCATTAAAAATATTTCAGTGTCAATTAACTATAATTAACATCATTAATCGGTCTCACCATTCTCTCAATAAGAAATCTATTAATTTTTATCGATAATTAAACTTTCAATTTATAAATTGTTTTTAATTAGTAATGAAGCAACTTTTTTTTTTCTACAATATTTGATAATAATTCGTGCTGATAATTTTACAATTACATTTTTTATAATTATTATTATTATTAATAATCTAACAATAGCACTGTTTCTATGACAATGAGTTATTAATATAATTTTTTTTTTTCATCGTATATAAAATCTCTAGATTATATACATATGCGTAATTAATAGTAATGCATATGGCGCAATGGATCGGTTTTACCTGCCCGAGCTGCTTCTATTTCATTAACCATTTAGGTTTTGTACATTTAAATTAATACAATAATTAATTTAAAAGAGTGTTAATTTCAGTACATGTGTACTGTCGATGAGCAATGATTAATACAAACGGAAATTAATTATTAAAAAAAAAATGATTGTAAAATAATTAGTGATGTAAATAATAATAATTAGTACAGTAACGAGGGACACAATTAAATTATCTTGTTCAGCTGGCTAATTATTTTTAAAATAATTACTCGCTAATGAAACACCTCACTATTATTTTAGTCTATTTTTTTTTTTTTGACAAGATTTCTTGCCAAACTGCTACTCTGTTCATTATTATTTTTTTTCACAATTAAATTAAAAATACTTTACCATTAAAAATATAAATGCGATTCATATTTCTACGCTATGTAATATTTAACTATACATAATTTATAAATTCTAATTTAAAAATATATATTTATATTTTAATTAACATGTAAATTAATTTTAAAAAATTCCTAGTGTACAATTTTTTTTTTACGTTACTAAAAAATAAATAAATTTTAAGCTGCCGTACTTTCAATAGGTCCCTCACTTTCAATTCTTATTTATTTAAAAATAATTTAAATATTTTTTTAATTCATTACTTAATTAATTTGTTTAATAAAATAATATACGCTGTAATGGAGCGCAGCAGTGGCAGTCAGAGTTTTACGCGAATTGGTCTCCGATTTACGACTTAATTAATTCATTAATTTGTTTTAGTTTTTTTTCTTTTTTTTTTCTTAAATCTCTAGTCGATTTAGCAACAAGATATTGGTCAATAATTAAATGATATCTTGTGATTGTCAACAAAAGAGATAATATGATTGGGAGTAAAAGGAAGCGGGAATAAAAATAAAGGATTTAAAATAAAATTGACCTAGAGGACAACATCGGGCAGGGTACAATGCCACTAGGCGTGTTGGAGGCCAGTTCTCCCGGTACCGTGATGACCAACAATTCCGTGGCCGATCATCGCGTTGTTACCCCCACTTGTCATGTCTTCCCGCACTATTTTCCGTTCTTTATAATATATTTCCTCGCTTTCTTTGTCGAACCACAAAAGTATCACGGCGCCAAAGAGGAAAATCGCCGCACCCCAACCAACTCCATAGGCCCATCCAAACTCCCAGACCGTCCGATTCCCTAGATTTAATTCTCCAGTAAAACAAACTGGATAAATTATCAAGGCGATCAGCAAAGATATTACTAAAAAAAAATAATATAATTATCAGTATCAGTATCATTGATATTTGTTAATTATTATACTTGTACGTACAAGCTAATAACATGCAGAGGACAGCGATCCTGTAGCATCGATGCTTATTCCGATGGTCCTTTGACTTGAGTCCAAGCCAAGTGAGCAGCGTGCCCGCGACATCAGCAACAAGGCAGACTATACATAGTGCAGCTACTGCTTTAATATATCCAACATCTCTCGCAGAATAACATCCAGGTTCTGCGACGACGTTGAAGGGCAGCGGCGTCTCAGCTCCTTCAGCAATACAGTGTGTGAATAATCCTTGTCGCCATCCCACTGCCATCAGCCAGTCTGCTGACGCCAGTCCCATAATCATCAGCAGAATAACAATAGTCCCACATACCAGTGCTATCACCTGCAATTAAATAATTAAAATTTATAAATTTAATTAAGTTATTTTATTTTTTTTCAACGGTTGTCTTGGATACCTGGGCGATTTCATTCTCTCCCATGTGATCGTCCGCTACCGTATACATTATCATTATAAATTTATATTTAATTTAAGATCTCGAGTAAAGATAAACTGATGTATTTATAATTATGTAGATAAAAATTCAAGGTCTAATAAAGTAGAGTGACGTTAAAATTTTAATTATAATTTGAATCTATGGAACGTCGTAGACCAGGGTAAGCCCCGCCATAGATCACTCACGACTCCCAGGGTGAGGCACGCTTCAGAGCTCACACACACAAAACTTATAACTTTCTTTCCGTCATACTTCCATCTCAATAACTTTCTTACAACTTAATTCTTAAAGCTCTGACAACTTTATTTAACATTTACCCAGGTTAATTTACAAATAACTCCACCGCACGAGGGCTATCACATCAATGAGTTCAAAGACCGAATTTGCATGCCCGTTTAATAACTTTTTTTATGTATTACTATTTCCCAATGAAAAATTTACGAATTATTACTATCCGGTAGACTAGGACAGTGGGGTCTCGAGGGTTTTAAAGGCGACTGCGCCCGTCGATTTTTCACCCCGTACCTGTACCCGGTTATCTACGCTTGCGCGTAATTATTCTCCAGGTGTATCAAAAGATTTACAATTAACACATAAAACCATATGATAACTGGAGACGATAAATTTTATTTAAGTGTCTAGTCGCGTTTTCTTCAATCCTACAGCCCAGAGTCCGCAAATTCCAATCTCTCAAATAATTATAGATATCCAGAGCAGGTTTATTTAAATTTAAATGGCCAATAAATGAAATTTATTAACAACAAACACTCACTTTAAATGGCTTTGTGATTGTCACAGTTTCAATGGTTGTGGATTGGGCCATTATTTTAAAAATCTAAAAAAAATAAAATAAAAATAATTATTTATTGTAAATAAAATAAAATATAAATTTACTCACTTGTTAATAAATTATAGCATACGCTCTTATTGAAGACACTCAATAAAATAATGAATTATCAGTTATCATTTAAATAGTTGCAGGTAGATATTGATAATAATATTAAATGGGACATTAGATTGTCGTAATTACGACTCTTGAGGATTAACTAATTACCAAACAGGTAACAAGACACTTAACACTGGATACTGGTACTTTTACTCACTGGTAACTGGTAGCTGGTAGATGGTATCTGGTAGCTGGTACTTGAGCTGGTTTATATATTTTGTAAAAGTGAGTTTAAGACGCCTGAAAAAAAATATAACAATATCACCATCACAATGTCTGGATTCAATTAATGCTGGTAACTCTGGTGGCTTTTAATTTACAGATGATAGGCCAAGATGATTAATACCGATTACTAATCCTAGGTGTGAATGTTTACATCGATATATGTATACATATTTATGTATTTACTTTTTTTTATTTTTTTTTATGTATATTGTATTGTATTGGTTATGGCTACAAGTATACGCTGTAGCTGTAGCTGTAGTTGGTCAAGATTGATGTTGATGTGCCTCTGCCTCTGCCTCATACATCCAGATTCGTAGTTGACGTCATGCTGAAAGAGGACGCTGTGAATCAGACCGTCAATGACAATAAATATTTTTACCTTTTGTCAACACATATAAAAAAGACATATCTATATATATATATATATATATATATATATAGAATTATAATACTGGATTGGAATCTAGCACGCGGACAATTCTTATCACTATTATGATAGTAAAGTTAGCAGACATTTGAAATTAAAAAAAATTTTTTTTGACAGGTAAATAATGAAAAAAAAATATTTCTAAAAAAACAGATGTCGGAAATTTCATAAACTATACATGCAATTTTTCAAAATATTTTTTTTAGTATTTATTTTTTTTGTTAAAAGACATCAAAAAATTTTTAAATGTCTGCTAACTTTATTGTCATTCACTATTTATAAAAAAAATAATTTTTTATTTTTAAAATTATCAGTAATGAGTAATAATGGAGATGCAGATAAATAAAATGATTTTAATAGACGTCAGGAACTATGGAGTAAATGATTTTCGTCGTTTATTTAATTAATTTTAGCAAATCCCAGGAGAGCGTTTGAATATTTTCCCGCGCATGAATGACGTAACAAAAAATATGTCAAGATCCGGTTTGATATGGCGGCGTCGGCGTCGTCGTAGTTATCAAGCTCCTCCTCGACTGCTCAACACTCAACACGATCACAGACAACAGAGTAACAGACAACTACAACAACCAGAAGGAAAAGTGATCGCTCGTTGTTTCCAACCCAACAAATATTTGTGAGTTAGCGTAGTTGTCAAAATGGCGAGTGAAGGTTCAGCAAATGTTAATCCTAATGCTGAAATAGTGAGAGGACAGGTGTTTGAAGTGGGCCCGAGGTATACTAATCTCTCGTACATGGGCGAAGGTGCTTACGGGATGGTCGTGTGAGTATTTTTATTTTCTGATACTATTTATCATGTACATAAATCATCATCATCATCATCATCACCATCACTATCATCAGCATCAACATCACGTATCACCTACATCCCTCCCCTCCCATCTCCATCTCGAGCTCTGTCTGCATGACAAGATAAACAATTAAACTCCTCACGTCAAACAATCCATTACTAATTTAAATTTATTCAGCATTTCATAATTGTCTGTTGTCATTTCTATTTATGGCTGATTGATAAGCGAAAGCTTATCTTGATAGTCAAGATTATAAAATTTATTAAAAATAAAATAGTATGAAATTTAATAACAAGACACTGTAAGGCTTTGAAATGAAACCACATCCTGTAAGGATATCCTTGATAAATATTTATTATTAAAAATGAAAACGGGGCGAAAACTTGTTGATATCATTACAGATCAGCTTATGACAACGTGACGAAAACAAAAGTTGCTATTAAAAAGATATCACCGTTCGAGCATCAGACATACAGCCAAAGGACGTTGCGGGAAATAAAAATCCTCACGAGATTTCGGCATGAAAATATAATAGACATAAGGGATATAATACGTGCGCCAAGTATTGATCTGATGAAAGACGTTTATATTGTTCAATGTCTTATGGAAACAGATTTGTATAAATTGTTAAAGACACAAGCCATAAGCAATGATCATATATGTTATTTTCTATATCAAATACTACGAGGATTAAAGTACATACACTCAGCAAATGTTTTGCACCGTGATTTGAAGCCAAGTAATTTACTTTTGAATACCACGTGTGACCTTAAAATATGTGACTTTGGATTGGCGCGTGTCGCGGATCCAGATCACAATCACGCGGGTTTTCTCACCGAGTACGTTGCCACCAGGTGGTATCGCGCCCCAGAGATAATGCTCAACTCAAAAGGTTACACAAAGTCAATAGACATTTGGTCCGTGGGTTGTATTTTGGCGGAAATGCTGTCACGTCGTGCAATATTTCCCGGCAAACACTATTTGGATCAGTTGAATCACATTCTCGGTGTTCTCGGTTCTCCTTCTTCTGAAGACCTCGAGTGCATCATCAATGAGAAGGTAATTTATTTATACATACATGCATTCATATATATTTATTTCATTACTGATACAATTATTTATTTACAGGCGCGTAATTATTTACAATCGTTACCGTACAAACCCAAAGTACCGTGGACTAGTTTATTTCCAAATGCGGATCCACGTGCGCTTGATTTGCTTGACAAAATGCTGACATTCAATCCAAATAAAAGGATCGTCGTTGAAGATGCACTTGCGCATCCCTACCTCGAGCAGTATTATGACCCCGCTGACGAGGTATTTTAAATAAAAATAATTAATTGATGAGGGTAATTTGATAAATATTTAAATGTTTGTTTAAATTTAGCCCGTCGCGGAAGAGCCATTTAGATTTGATATGGAGCTGGATGATCTTCCGAAAGAAGTTCTCAAGCAGTACATATTCGATGAGACCGCACAGTTTTCGGAAAATCACCAGGATAATACAATGTAGTTAATTAATAGGGGAAAATAAACGGGACAGCCTTGATCATCGGCGTTAACTTTTATTATTTATCAAGTAATGTGTTAGATTGAATTTAATTAATAGTTAATAATAATAATAACAACAACAACAACAACTTAAGTCAGATGGAGTTTTAATGCCAGTTGTAAAGTTTTAGTTAAGTTTTAGCCAAGTGAAACGGGGGCTGATAAAGGTCAGAGACCAGGTTGATGTGACTAATTAATAATATTTGATATTATTGTCTCTCATCAGTTGCCGATCTCGTCCCACGTTGTTGTAACTTGTACATTCGCGATTTAAAAACCGCGATCACGATAGTGTCCATATGCATAATATTATTATTATTATTAATTTGTATAAAATTAGTTTTAACATCACCAATTTTATTTTATCCAGTCATAGGTATAGATTACAACTCCGTATCATAATAAAATACATCAACTACCGATTAATTGTTATTCCAAACATCTGTCTGTGATTATAATGTCAAGCAATTATACGTGATCGGTACGTAGATGTGAGAATATAATAGTAATTATTAAAAAAATGAAAAAACAAAAAAAAATGAGAGAAAGTCTTGAGAGAATGATTATTTAAAAAAAAAAAAAATTATGAATTTAATTAAAGTGTTGGCATTTATCAACAATTTACTCTTGTCGCTGGGACATTTATTTGCATTTTCGATGATCCAAGGACTATTTTATTTATTTTATTGATTAAATAATAAATAAATAAATATATATATAGATATATGTATATTTTAAAAATTTTAAATGTAACTGCTGACTCAAGCGTCAAGTTTTATCCAAAGAGATGCCTCGATATCATCGGATGTGTGAATGCGTGTGTAACAAGAGATTTATTATTAATAATAATAATCGTTTGAGATAAATAATTGTGTGAGAGAAAACGATATAGAGCAGTTTTTAGCTATTTCCATTATTCAATTCCATATTTACAAATAATCGCGCAAGCTATTGTAAATTTATCTTGTTAATGTAAATTATAAATATTATATTATTATTATTATCATTATTATTATTATTATATATATATAAACGAAGAAAAATGAAATTTTGCGTCGGCTATCAAGAGATTTATTATTTTGCAGTTTGTTTATTTAAATTATTCGTGTTCTTCCAGTAAAACTTGAGAGTTTCCGTATATTTTAAAAAAAAATTTTTTTAAATTAATAATCGCTCGCAAGGTTATTTATTAAATATATATATGTATATATATATATATATTTATAAATACTAAAGATGACGGTGATTATTCTCGCGTTTATCGAGTTACTCGTGCGATAATTATTCGCTCAAAGCGAACCGTTAATAAAATAATAATAATTTTATTATTTAAGAGCGATAATTATTAAATTGTATCGATATATCTGGCCTAATATACTTAAAAAAAAAACACAATGTTGTGTATTTGTTGTTGCAAAATCATATCGAGATTTTTCTCTTACGGATTTAAAATTTAAAATAAAAAGTAATGTTTTATCGTAAACGGATAATACTCCGAATAATCTTCCATTGAATAAATAAAATAATTGTTAATAATTATTTTATTAATCCAGCTGCATTCATAGAATTTTAAAAGGTTTTTATTGATAAATAAAATTATAAAAGTTATTTAAAAACAATAATTATAACATCTCGTTAAGACTAAACCAACGTGCTGCCTTCGTAATCTTTTATTACTCGGAACTTTTCTTTTTAAAATAAATAAATAAATGGATAGTATTGATTATTGATAAATAAAAATAAATTTAAAAAAAAAACCACTAAAGTTCAGATATTTAAAAATTGTTGTCAGTAAAATAAAAAAAAAACGAACATGTGAGTAAAATAGTTTTAAAATGTGAGAGTTAATAAAAATAAAAATAATAATAACGCTTATTGTAAGCTTTATTAGTGTAAAAAAGAAACGAAAGTAGCAAGTCAATGATCAAATTTAACTTGAGTACCTTTAATTAATTGTAATAACAAATGTTTATAATTATTATTTAATATCCCATGTCAATATTCAATCATATAAATATATATTTAATAAAAATTTAAATCTCCATTTTTGATCAAGACTAAGTAGATTTTTGTAGCGAAGCTTGTGTGCGTGAGAGAGAGATCATTAAAATTTTATTTAATTACTACAGCAGACAGAATATCAAAATCAGTTGATTGTTTAGCACAATTTTAATACACGGAAAGAAAAGCAGTGGAAAAATTACAGTTTTTAGTGCGAAAACAGGGCCCTCGTATAAAAAAAGTATTATAGTTACCACTGCCCGTGTAAAAAAAATTCGTTCCAAAAAGATTCCAAAAAAGTTCTGCATGTGGAACTTCTAAACATGAGACAGATTAGAACTTCGAATAGATTTTTTTTGGAACGTTAGTAATTTTGATGGTAAAAAAAAAAGTTTTTATGAGCAAATTTATAGTCAAAAAAGGACGTTCTTGGAAATTTTTTGAAATTTTATATGGACATTTCAAAAAAGTTCCATAATCACCACTTTTGACTTTTTTATGGACTAAATAAAGGCATCCCAAAACATTTCAAAATCACTTCTTTTTCATCTTTGGTAGACTAAAGACTTTCTAGAAACGTGCTAAAATTGTTCAAAAATCACTACTTTTGAATTTTTTATAGAACTAAAAAAATGTCGATAAAAAATTCAAAAAAAGTTCCAAGAACGTCTTTTTTTACTCTAAATTTGCTCATAAAAACTTTTCTTTTACCATCAAAATTACTAACGTTCCAAAAAAGTTCCATTTGAAGTTCTAATCTGTCTCATGTTTAGAAGTTCCACATGCAGAACTTTTTTGGAATCTTTTTGGAACTAATTTTTTTTACACGGGTGTAATAATCGAGGCCATTTAGAAATTTAAATAAAACAATTTTTAAAATACGCAATGACATTAATTTTTTTAATTCGTTCAAAGACATTTTTTTTACTGTATTAGAATGGAATTTTTCTTTTATATTTTTTCATGAATTAAAATTAAGTATTAAATGGCCACAAATACTTCTACCCTATATATACTAAATCTTACAGTTTCTAATATATTTTTAGTTGAATGAAACTTTATTGAGGACTGGAAAAGTCTCATATGAAACTGTAATAATTACTGTGTCTCAGGAATAATGTAATTTTTATAGTTTCGAAGTAGAGGGATTTTTCTGATAATTGAAACTGTAATTTTTCCGTGTAATTATAATGATTATCATGTTTTTACTAGGATTTCGTTTAGTACTAATTATCAAATTTATATGCTACGTTTGAATTAAAATATTTGTAACAATCTATGAATGTAGCTAAAAATATAAAATTAAATTTAAAAAATCGTACACGTTAAAAGGCACAAATTTCAGATGCCCAAGTTTTAAAAAACAAATTACTAATAAATATAAATATAAATAAATAAATTATCTTTTTTGTCAAGTGTTCGTTAATAAATGTAAATGTGTATGTATTTAAAAAAAAAAAATAATTATTAATGTATTGAAGATAAAAAGATAATGACTTAAAAGTATTATTGTCCTAATAAAAAAAGGCTTTATTGGCCGGTAATTAAAGTTTCATTGTTTCCCAACCTCCTCAATATCAATTTATTGCTATTTTATTATTAGTATTATTACTATTATTATTATAATTATAATTTAAAATAAATCGAATCAAAAAAGAATTAGGCAACTTTATTGTAGAAAAATTATTTGCCTGGTCATTTAACTTAAAACTATTAATTAAAGTTATCTATATATATGTCAGTGATATCGTTGTCATCATTCAGAGTCGCTGTCTTGCCCGTACTTGTCGTTCTTAACTTCTATTCTCAGTGGAGATCGGCCTCTGTTGTGATAACCGAGTCTAGATCTCAAGTCGCCTTTGACATTTTTCACTTCCGTCCTGTAATGAAAGTAAACATATAATTATTGATTAATTTAATTATTTTAATTAAGTAAATAAATACCTCTCGGTACGTTTTTCATTTTGATTTAGTCTCGCCCAAACAGTAGAAGCAACAGTAGGCTTCGGACGTGTGATAACTTTTATAACACTTCCTTTGGGACCTTGAACTTCTTTTTCCGAAAGATCGGAGCTGCTATCACTGTCAGATTCTTCAGGTTCTTGTGCCGTTTCTTCATCTTCCCACTCTCCTTCCTCTTTATCTTCAACTTGACTAACTTCAGCCTCATCTTCATCAACCTCTTCGACTTCTTCTACCTCCTCCTCGACTTCCTCAACTTCCTCCTCTTCTGATTCCTCTAAATGTAAATTTTTACTGTACTCAGGATTAGTGACTGTAACTCGAATGGGTTCGTGATAAACTGTAGGTTTACTGCGTCCTAACCGCGATCTCAAGTCAGTCCCAGATATTTTCTCTTGCATTTTCTGAGCCATCTGCTTCAACCTTTTTTTCTGGACCTTTTCCTCCTCATCATCAGCATGCATCCTCATTCTCATAACTTTATTTCTTTTATTCCAGCCATCGTCACTGTCACTCTCGCTCCCACTCGTCGATTTTTCCTCAACCTTCGTTTTTACCACTTCCTTGGGTTTGAATCCCAGGCGCTCTTTTATTCCTGTGCGTTCTGGAGCAACACCAACTGGACGAATCTGATAAACTTCCACAGGATCCTGGACCCCCCATTCTTCAGACAAAGTACCCCAGGGATTTTTAAATCCCTCTTTGCTCCCCAATTCATCATCCTGCCACTTGCTGGTCTTATCATCTTTGTACTTCCGCTTACGCGACTGCGTCAAAATTCCCTTTATGCCTCCATAATTTGGATTTCCGTGTTTCTTATAATACTCACTGAGTTTTTCAGCATTGGCTTGCTTTTTATCCGAAGAAGTAGCGAATCTCAACAAAATAGTCTTGGACTTTGGACACTCGACACCTTTGCGCCAGACTCCGGGTGGCAGAGGAAAATCAATGGCTTTGACATCAATCGAGTTTGTAGTTTTATCAGCCAGTCCTTCCATCGCGTCATCTTGCTCATCCTTGAGCTGCGTTTCTTTAGATCCAACAATTTTCTTAGACAAACCTATCAGAGCTCTGGCAGCGGATACTTTATCCAACCAGACGACATTGCAAGACACGTCATTAATCCACTCAATTGAAGCCGGCGCGTAGTCTTTAAAATAATCAAATACATCTTGCGTGCTCATTTCATCAGTTCCTCTCATATGCAAAGCATTAAATCTCGTGTACTTGGCACTTTCACTCTCACCGACTCCCATACTCTCGTACAATTCTCCCTCATCCTCAACATCTATTTGTTTAGGATTTTCTTTTATACCAAAACGTTTAGCACGTTCTCCAAGCTTCTGTTGCTCCTCTTTACTAAATATATCAATTCCTGTCATAAATGTACCCGCCGCTTTATTTTCATATCTAGGTTGCTGTCAAAAATTAATTAAATTATTAATTAAACCGAACGTAAAATTAATTTAAAAAAAAAAAATAATAAACTTACCAAATTTGAATTTCCTAATAAATTACGTTTTTCTATCAAAGTATCCAAGTCTGTATTTACGTCATCTGGTTCATTATAGGAATCAGTATCCATGGGTCCAAAAACTTGTGCCATTTTTAAATTATTATTATAATAAAATTTTTTTTAACGTTTATTTATAATTCATTAATTAAAAAGAGCGTTTATAATTATTTTAGGTTAATAAACTTGTGATGTATATTTTTTTTGTAATTGATCAGCGAATTCAAAAATTTACCGGCAGATGGCGCGCGGCGACCTTGAGCGCGGAAATTTAAATCTAATAACGCGTCAGTTTTGAGTTCTTTACACGCGCGTGCATACTTTAAACTAGAGGCCTTAATTACTTATTGTGTTTACCAATTGGATTAGAGTTTAAATTTCGTAATAATTTGATAAATTCCATAGACAAGATAAATAAAAAAATTTTATTTATAGACTGTCTAAATATTGAGCGCTAAAGGATATAATTTTTAAGGTAAATTTTTTATTTTTAGTCTAGTAATTTATTCAAATCATTGAATAAAAATATATAATTTAGATATATATATATATATATGTACATTATTTTGTAATATAATAAGACCATTTTTCTTCAGTGGATTTTCAGAGTTGATATGAAAGAGAAATTTAATACGAGCTGACGCATTTATATTTAAATTATATATCTAGCGTTGATATTTATTCTGATCAGACGAGAGCTGAGACGATTTTCATACAGATCAAATCAATTGACTCAGATCTATTATTTCTGATTAGTTAATTAAAAATTTTAATATGGAATTATCTGAACTGGTAAGTGTTTTTTTTTTGTTTTAATTAATTATAATTACCATCAATTATTGATTTCACAAACAAAGAAATAAATTCAAGATCAAGTTCAATTAAATATTCAAGGTTTTCTTTAATTAATGCGAGCAATCTGGAGTGTGATTAATTTTTAATTTTTGTTTCAATTATATAATATGATATTAGTATAAATTTATTCAATGCTCGGTAAAATTATTGAGAATTTGAAATAAAAAAAACATAATAATTAGTATTGTTGTTTATTTTTATCAAAAGAATTCAAGGTTGAGTAATTGTCGATAACAATAAATTATTTTAGCCGTTAGATAACGCCGACAATCCTGAGGCGAAGCCCGAAAAAAGTGTGAACCCAACGGGACTGACTTATGGGATTGATGATGTGCCTCCTTGGTACCTGTGTCTTTTTATGGCGCTCCAGGTACTTGATTAAGTATAAAAATATATATATTTATTTTCATTTTATTTATTTGATTTAAAATTTTTTTGCAGCATTATTTGACGATGATTGGAGCCATTGTATCAATTCCTTTTATTCTGACACCCGCGCTCTGTATGGCAGAAGATGACCCTTCAAGAAGTTACATAATATCGACGATGATTTTTGTTACTGGGCTGGTGACGTTCATCCAAAGTACCATTGGCTGCAGGTAATTTATTTAAAATGACTTTTAATTAATTAGCAAGTATAATTATTAATTTATCGCAGATTACCTCTGGTTCAAGGCGGTACCATATCGTTTTTAGTTCCCACCTTGGCGATCTTAAGTCTTCCACAATGGAAGTGTCCCCCGGAGGAAGTTTTAAGTGAAATGAGCCCAGAAAATCGTACGGAACTTTGGCAAATTCGTATGAGAGAATTATCGGGGGCCATCGCAGTCTCGGCTTTATTTCAAGTAATAATTGGATTCGGAGGAATCGTTGGATATTTATTGAAATTTATCACGCCTTTGACCATCGTGCCGACAGTTTCGTTGGTCGGTTTATCGTTATTTGAAAATGCAGCTGCTGCGGCTTCGCAACATTGGGGTATTGCTGCCGGGTAATTAGCAAACCGATAATTTAAATATAAATCGGTCATTGATAACAATCAATTTTTTTTTTAGAACTATTATCATGCTGACAGTCTACTCGCAATTACTAGTCAACGTTTCAGTGCCGATGATAGTTTATCGTAAGAATGAAGGATTGAAAGTTATTTGGTTCGGTCTGTTTAAATTATTCCCGGTGCTATTGACTATTGTGGTGATGTGGGCGATCTGTGGGATATTGACGATCACGAATAACCTTCCGTTGGGTCATCCGGGACGGACTGATAGCAAACTCAAGATCATTGAAGACTCGCCGTGGTTCAGAGTTCCTTATCCAGGTCAATGGGGAACTCCGACGGTGAGTTTGTCGGGAGTCTTGGGAATGTTGGCGGGTGTGCTGGCTTGCACTGTAGAGTCGATAAGCTACTATCCAACAACTTCGAGGATGTGTGGAGCTCCGCCACCGCCGGTACACGCCATAAACCGTGGGATTGGGATCGAAGGCTTGGGAACTGTCTTAGCGGGTCTCTGGGGCAGTGGCAATGGGACCAATACCTTTGGAGAGAATGTCGGTACTATTGGAGTAACTAAAGTGGGAAGCAGACGTGTGATACAGTGGGCCTGTGGGCTAATGATTCTTCAAGGACTGATAAGTAAATTTGGAGCGGTTTTTATTATCATACCGGAACCGATTGTCGGAGGAATTTTTTGTGTCATGTTTGGGATGATTGCCGCCTTCGGGCTGTCAGCTCTTCAGTACATAAATCTCAACTCGGCTAGAAATTTATACATTCTAGGTTTTTCAATATTTTTTCCGCTGGTTTTGTCAAAGTGGATGATCCAGCACTCGGATGTGATAAAAACCGGTAATGATATTGCCGATGGAGTCATCACTGTGCTTCTAAGTACGACTATTCTCGTAGGCGGATTTATTGGCTGCTTCCTTGATAATATTATTCCAGGAACTGATGAAGAGCGAGGATTAGACGCGTGGGCCAATGAAATGGCTCTTAATTTTGATGCGGATGAAAATACTGACGGTGAATATATTCCAAATACTTTTGATTTTCCTGTGGGTATGACGGTACTAAGACGTTGGAAGTGGACTTCTTACCTGCCTTTTATGCCGACTTATCGACCAAGAGAGCGATCTTGTAAGAAAAAGAACAAATACGATATAGAAAATTGATTTTTATAAAATCTTATAATTAAGGAATTTATATTTAATATTTAACATTTAAATAAATTAGTAATTAAATAATAAATTCGTTAGATTAAAAAAATTTTAATTTAATTTTTATAAAATTAATTTCCTTATCTTAAATCGGAAAAACTAAAAAATAAATATATCAATAAAATATATATACAAATAAAAAATATTTATAATAATAAATCACAAGAATCCATGACCAGCGATAACAGCAGGAATAAAACCTTCGCGACTGTCTCTAGACCTAACCCAGAACCAGCCTTGGACATGATCACTGAGCAGAGCAACAACGTCACCCTTGGAGACGCTGATTGAATTATTTCCCCGACCCTCGTAGTCGCTGCGTATCACCAGAAGAGTTTGTCTGGATCCTTTAGTCCTCGCGTTCGCGGCAGCTCGTAAATAAAGACGATCTACGCTGCGCTCGCCGCAGGCAGAGACTGCGTCCCGATGCCCGCGCTTCACTCTCGAGGTTCGTTCGCGTGCTCCACACTCAGATCGAGTGTCTCTCAGCTTCTCCGTGTCAGTCATGTTCCCCAGTGGTCTAGGAAACACGTCAGTCGAGTCTTCCCAACAGGGTCCGCACGTGGGCTGAGGCAGGATGCCCAAAGGAAGACAAGCTGCGTATCCCACGTAACCTTCTTGTCCATGAGGCGTCTGAACATACAGCCAAGCTTGGTTTTTAAATACCGCATTGACAACGGTACCCAGTGGCAGTGCTATTTCATCTTGGACACCTCCTTGAGTCTGATACAGCGTCGTAGGAAATGATAAAACAACTGGAATATTTGCCGGACGTTCGATCGATGCTTTAGTAAGAAATGAATCGAGATCCGCAATCTCGTAACCAAATCTCGTTGGCGGTCGGGGTTTGTGATTTCTTTTAGCTCGTCGATGTCGGTGATGTTTTTCACGCGTTGATGATTCCTTCAATGCCAGAGTTGGTTCTGATACCGCGCGTTTAACTTTGTCATTATCCTGGGGGTCTTTTTCTAATTGTTCTGCATCAACTTTGCGATTTGCCGGTTGATTATCCGGTTGTTTATTTAATTCCTTAGCTGGCTAAAATTAAATAAATTATCATTAAAATTTATAAAATATATATTATTTATTCAATTTACCTTTTCATGTCGTACTATTTTGTCTATTTCCTGGAGGACATTGCAGCGATCATGTTTATCACGATCGATTATCTCAGCAGATTCCTTAGTCTTGATACTCTTAATACTTTTAGCACTTTTGACACTCCGTCTCGACGAACGATCTTTGCTCTTGCGAATTATCTGAGCGTCGGGAATACTCGGGCTCCCGTTGACGTCATTGTGCTGATGCTGCTGCCCACGTAGGACCCAAGTCAATGAGATCTTTGGGCGCAAAAGCGTGCTGGGACGTTGGCCCATGCTCTTGTGGACAATCGAAGAGTGAGTTGACCGTGCCGGGGATGGCGTGCGCGGTGTTGTCACTCGTAAGAGCGGACAATTCGCCACCAAGTCCACCTCCTGCAGCGTACACGCATCCTCCTGCAGCACAAAATATTTAATATCTCAAGAGTAACAACAATAATTGTGGTATTAAATATATATTTTAACTGTTTTCTTTATGCTGGCATTTAACTGACGAGAGCCAGACAATAAAAATTCAAACAAAAGATAAAAGTTAATTATATCCTCGTAATAAATAATTATTATAGTGAATTATATGTTGGCAAAACACCTCGTCTTTATTTTTTATTATATTTAAAATAAAGAAAACTCGGAGACTCGGAGCTCGAGATTTAACTGATGGGAAATTTTTTTTGTCTCAGTACCTTGGGAGAGTCGTTATCCTCTTCAAGGTTTACTTGCTCCGTTTCCTCGTTTCTAATTTCCTCATCGACGTTCCAGTGTCGTCGCTTCAAGTCACCTGAAAATAAAAGTAACATGATATTAAATAACTGTCAGCAGGATGTAAATTGTTATGTCTTAATAACAGTTTATAATATTTAAGTATTCAATATCATAAAATTAAATTAACGGATATTAAATATACATCAGGGATAATTGTGCGTTTATATTATTGTTTTAAAAATATTTAAAATAAATATCAGTCAGGGCACGACGTCTACTACGAGCACACACAAGACACAAGACTGATGAATTACCTGGTACACCAGACCGGAAAGGATCCGCCTTGTGGTTGGTTCGATAGTAAAAAGATTATCCTGAGGCGATGGATTAAACGCACTTGAGAAACCCGATAACGTCAGACAAGAACATCATCTCTAAGATTTACGAGATAAATAAATATATTTTATAATAAATTCGATTGGTAAAAATAATTAACGATCACGATCTCGAGTCACAAATCACATGACACTTTGTTGTAAATTAAAATTAAAAAATGAAACTGAAGTTGTTTAGACGCAGGAAGCGTAGATGCAGGAAGGCAGACTGCGGAGACTAGACTAAAGCTGAAGGATCGGTGGATGTCGGAACTCAAGGTTTCGTGGCCGGTGAGAGATCCCTAGATGAGAGAAAGCCGAAGATGCTCGGGCACGACGTACAGGCAACCGTCTGTTGTTGCTGTCAAGTGTAGAGGAGGAAGCAAGACAAGAGCTCTGGTCAGGGAAGAACATAACACACCACACTGGAGGATTGGCCTCTGCTATTCCCGCGTAAAGCACCCCAACCAATCGGAATTCGCCCTCTGCCAGCGTAATTGTTGGGTACCGCGTGTTTAAATTCGCTGGTGGGAGGCGATTCCGAGGTGCGAACCTTCTCAAAGTCTACGTCTACGTCAATGTTTGTTGGATCCTCTTGATAGCACTGGGTATCAAGAGACGAACGGACATCTAAATATACAGAGACAATTTTTTAGTTCAAGTCTTTGAATTTTTCGTTGATCCGAATTTAAATTTGTTTGGAATAATAAGTTGCCTGGAGGGCAATTCTGGGGCTGGGTGGGCGCCTCGAAGGTTGTCGGTGCGAAGAGAGAAAGGTACCGAGGAGCGAGTGCAGATGGAGAGAAAGAGGAGGAGAAACAGTATACAAGTATAAGAATAAGAAAATAACAAGTAAAAGAAAGAAGAAGAAGAAGAAGAAGAATAAGAACAAGTAAAAGTAAAAGAAAAAAAGGAGGAGGTTCCCGCGACCTGTGACCCTCTCTGGGAACTTTAACGGCAGGAAGCTCGGCTCGTGAATCGCACGATGGCCCGACTGCAACCAAAATATATCCCGGTCCGAGCGTGCGACTCGGAGATGCCGATCTTTAAGAATCTTCTGCTTCTTCTCCTCCTTCTCCCTTTCTTCCCTCATTCCTCCTTATTTTTTTATTATCTCTATCCTTTTCCCAACATCTTGGTACATCTTACGTCTTAGTTCTCTCGACTCTCAACATCCTCCTCTAATTCCCGGTCACTACTTATACTCACACTGGACTGCAGCCTCCTCGATCCGATCCGATCCGATCCAGCCCAGCCAGCACAGTCGAGAATTATCGAAAATTGAATCGTTCTGCCAGCAACGCACTCATCGGTTCAGCTCTTTAAATTAAAATTTTACGGCATCATTTCATTTTGCTGGCAATCGCCAGTAATCTCATCACATGATCCTCTCATATCAAGCATTTATTTTTAAAACTCAAAGATAAATATTATTATTAGTTATCATACATTTTAAATTATTGCAACACATAAAGTAAAGCTTCCATGCATCCACGGATTATTTTAAAAATACTTTCGCTCCCGAGCATCCTGACTCCTGAGGTTTATGCTCGGACGGTTTTACCATCCGGTATTAACGCGCGCAATATGTCCATTCCCCCTCGATCACTAAACTCAGTACTTAAAACTTTAAACTACTCTTATATATGTCTACAATACTTTTAAGAAAAGAGCAGCAAGAAGACTATTAGCCGCATTCAATCACCATTATACGCTCAACCACTTTCCGCGCCAAGCCCTTAAATCTCAAGGCTCTGCCCATGACCAACAAATTATTGCCCCGATACCTTATTTTTTTCCTTTTTATTATCTTTGTTTTACAATAACCGTACATACAAGTATTTTAGGCGTCCGGTACCGAGGATTAAACTTTCCACGGCAACTCTTTAAGATCTGGCTGCTAAAAGACAGCTTTCGTGAGACGAATCACCACGAGCTTGACACCCTAAATCTTATCCTTTTTTCCATTCACCTTTTATTATCCTCTTCTTTGTCTACTCCTTCGTCTGTCCAGTCTCCTTATTTTTTATTTTCATTCTTAATCCTCTTCCGTTTCGTGTCGCCGTGATTGCCGTGTTTGCTCGCCCATCTGGTGCGTGTCCAGGTAGCAAAAAAAACTAACCATTTGAATTAATTTAACATGTGTAGCGAATAAAAGTACAAATCCCCGGGTTTTTAACCCGAAAACGAAAAAAAAAAACAAAATAAAATATATTATTTTATTTGAAACAGTAGCAGTATTTTTAAAAAATATTTCATCAAGAACGCGGGATAATCAAGAGACGAAAAATGAAACTCTTTAAGAATACTCTTATATGCAAGAAGAATTTATCTTTTAGCTTCGGCGCTTTTCATGCTCGCTAATTTTACGACGTTCCACGTAGGAACGGTATACGTTCAGAGTTCTCGGCAGTTTCCCCCGAGCGAACCTCTACTCCAATCTCCCGTGAATACTCTTCACTTAGCTTGTATTGTAACTTGTACGGTTGTACGTAAGGACGGCATCAAGGCTAAGGAATTTCTCTCACACACGTTTCGCTTAAAGTTAAGTCCGATATAAATACCCTGGTAGGAAGGGACCATTGGCCAAGGCTCGGACCAGGCATTGGCCAGTCGTCTTGCCAGAGTCCCGAGCCTTGGCGCAAGCCTTGTCCAAGCCTTGGCTGAACCATTGGGTGAGCATTGGTCCAAGCCTTGGATGATGTCCATGTTCCAAGCCTTGGGAAACAAAATATCAAGCCTCGGCCGAGTCTTGGGAAACGAAAAATTGAGCCTTGGCCAAGGCTTGGGAAACAAAAAATCAAGCCTCGGCCAAACCTCGGGAAGCAAAAAATCTAAGGCTCACCCAATGCTCGATCTAAAATGTTATTATTTAAATTAATAAATATAATTAAAAAAAAGTTTGATCACACTTTTATCGACATTACATTGAATTGTAATTAACTAATTACTGAATTAATGGAAAATAACGAATAAAATTATTTGGGGGCTACCGGGGTTCGAACTGAGATCCTTCTGATCACTAGGCCGGGACGCTATCCACTGTGCTAAATCTGGCGTCCAAATAATCATGATTTTTTTGCTTGTTAATTATTTAAATACAATTTAATTTAAAAATATTAAATCGTAAACATGGGGTGAAATGTAGTTTTATTTAATGAACTTAAAGTTGTCTGATGAGTAATGACATATTTTTATCAATTTGTAATTTCATGATTTGATATAAATGAATAATTTAATGCAAAATAATCTGTAATCTAAAAAATCAAAAAACACGTTTTTTGGGTTCACAATAATGACAAATAAAAAATATCGGATTGTTATTTTTTATTAAATAACAATTAGTAATTAAGCTAATCGAGGGAAAACGATTTATTACACCTAAAAAAATTTTTTTTGAGTATTATAAAACCAAAAATAATTGTCAAGAGAAAGAAATATATTCTTAATGTTGAAAACAATTTAATAAAGAAAAAAATTATCATTTTTTGGAGAGGGGCCTCTCTGCCCCACAAAAAAAAATTTTTTTTTGCCTTCGTATCCACCAATGATGTGAAATGTAATTTTTCTTTATGTATATTACATATAAAAAATTTGAATTTAATGAAATTTGATCAACTTTCAGAATTTTTTTTTTCAAATTTTTTAAAGGATACCCCATTTTGACCGCCAAAAATAAAAATTTCATGTTAACTAAAGTTTTGTGCATAGCAATAACTAATTAAATGAAAATTATTGTATATCAAATAATTTTACTTTTTAAAAAATTTCAACTCTTGATATTAATCGTATACTCGGTAGACGGTTATGCCCTGGTCTTCTCTGTATACATATATATAGATACATGCAAAGTTGATAATTTTAATATTAAATAAAAATTTAACCCAGGCTGAGGCATTGGCCAATGGTCAGCTGCCAAGGCTCGGCTTGACAAAAATTAAACTATCGGACCTAGCCTCGGCCGATCCTCGGGCCAATGGTCAGCGGCCAAGGCTCGATTTAACAAAAATTAAACTATCGGGCCTGGCCCTGGCCGAGGCTCGGGCCAATGGTCAGCCGCCAAGACTCGATTTAACAAAAATTTAACTATCGGGCCTGGCCCTGGCCGAGGATCGGGCCAATGGTCACTACCCAAGGCTCGGCTTAATTTAATGAAACCATTGGACCAAGCCTCGGCCTAGACTTGGGCCAATGGTTAGCTGCCAAGACTTGGCTTAACGTAATCAAACCATTGGGCCAAGCCCTGGCCGAGACTTGGGCCAATGGTCAGCTGCCGAAGCTTGGCAAGTGACAACAGGGCCAAGGCTCGGCCTATCGTCAGCCTTGGCGATTCCTACCTGGGTATATATTGCAGGTACGATAAACGATAAACAAATTTTAAGTCGGCTAAATTATTTTAGGAAATTAATGGACTCAAAAATTACGGCCCTCTTTATTTTTTATTTCCACGGGATTCAGTCTTCGGGTCGATAAATATTTCCCCGTATTTCAAATAATAATTAGACACATGAGTAAATAAATCAACCGATCGGCAATAAATTATTTATTTTTCCAAGTACAAATTGTATCGATACTTAAAAATCTTACAATTATTTAACTACGAGACTGGACCAGAGACTAAAGACCAGACTCCATATACTCGCGCTACACTTGTATAGATACGCGATATTAATTACAATTATTTACCGGCACTCGAGCGAGATTTAAATTATAGATATCCAGTATCGCGATACAACTCGAACCCATCTCCAGCTGGTACAGTGCGCACCATGATGATGATGATGATGATGATGATGAGAAGAACAACAAGAACAAGATAAAGATGAAAAAGAATAAGAATAAGAATAAAAAGGTAAAGTAGGAGGTAAAGAAAAAAGATAAATATGATTGCAGGGTCTTGCGGGTGATTTCGGGAATGAGCCCACAGGTCAGAGTTCATGTCCGAGAAAAATTCCAGCGTAGAATTAAATACATTAAATTCAAAATAAAATTTATGCTCTTAACAATTGGAAATTACTTGAGATTAGTCTTGGAAAAAAAGCAACAAGAGATGAGTACATATATTTTAGATATTTTTTTTTTCTTTTTTTTCTTTTTACTACTAAAGGGTGTCTTTATAACGGACGTAAATCACGATGTGCTGGCGCTGGTGAATGCTCGAGAGTGTGAGTAGGCGTACCGCGGACTGTGTCATAAATTTGATACAGGTTCATTGTGGTCACCAGAGACTGTTAAAGAGTGCGTATGTCAGTGAACCTTTCAGTTTATTTTAAATTATTCGACATAAATAACTATTACCTGACCTAATAGGGGACGAATAAAAATAATTAGCATTATCTTAATACATTTATTAAATACTTTAAGGCAAAAGCTGATTCTGTAAAGTAACTCGCTCGGCAGGTAACCAAAGAGGATACAGGACCGAGATAATCGAGATTACGCCGACATATTAAGTCGTAAAGGAGGAGCTTGCTATGCTCCTTTTCCTTTCTGGGTTTAATATTCTCGTGGCAGCATCAGGATCCAACGATAAGCTCTTGCGACGACAGTTTGCTCTTTTCCATACTTTACTGCAGACACCAGTCACTAAAACCCTAATAGCCATTTTAAATGTATAATTAATTGCTATCGCATCACATCACCGGATTTACAATTATTATTTTATTTAAACTATCATTTAAATTAACAATTTATTTAAATGCTTAATTATTTGTGTGCTGTGCTTAAGTTAACTGCTGCAGGTACCATCCGCAGTGAATTTACCCCCTCGATAACAAATCGTTGGCAATAATTTTTATTTACTCCGGTACCGCGGCCACCTTCATAATTCACGATTCCTGCATCGATATTAGGCAACCAGTATCTCCACTGGCATACAATATTTTATTATTATTGTTATTATTTTTTGTTAACGTTAAACCAGCACTTAATGTGTGTCTGAAACACTTACATGTTGAACAATCCTTGGCATTTTAATCGCTCTCGATGTTCAATTGCTACGTGAGCCCATAATTCACCGCATACTGTACTTATGAATTATTATACCAACAAATAAAATCATACAGCTCTTACACGTTCTCTTGCTATAAGCTGCTCCTCCTACTCCTCCCCCTTCTCTTCCGCCTCCCTGAGAGGCTATACCACAATAATTTTTAACAGCATCAACACTAAAACCAAACAATTTATTCGACCTCAATAAAAAATAATAATATCTCTGCTAATTAATGTGCTAATTAATAGCAACGTCGACGCCTGTCGTCATGACTTTCAGGATGAAGAGAAAAAAATAATAAAAACACTTTTTTAAACTCAAGGCCGACTTGCTCCTTTATATTAAACAACCGGTGAGTTATGATGTTGAACGTAAACAGTATAAAAACTACCAACGAAAAAGTGTACCGGCTAAATGTGATTTTAAAAGCACCAACGATTTCGTAACAACAATAAAAAACTGGTGGTCCGGGCTGTAATCAAGCTCGTTAAGTTGTTTCGGGGAGCATTAAGTCTTGAATGATGAACCAGGAGATACTTTTTAGACTTTATACAATTGGAATCATGTATTTGTATTACACTTGGAAACAAGCGTTCGGGTGTATAAAGAAGAATTTTGAAACAGATTTAAGTAAGAGTCGTTTTTTACTCTAAAGATATTCTATAAAAAATTGGAACTCGTAGATCTAAGTGGAGAAAAAAAAATTTTTTCCACTGTGTGCCAGTGATTTTTAAAAAAATTCTAAAGCAAAAAAGGAATCTAGTGCAAAAAAATTTCTATGCCAATCCCAGAGAAATCCCAGAGAAACCCATAAACAATTTACACTCAAGGCTCGGTACTTGGAGAAAAAATTCTTTTTCTTCACTTTTATGTGCTTGCGTTATTCCAGGAAATCGTGCCTACCGACCCCGTGTAAGAAAAATTCGTTCCAAAAAGATTCCAAAAAAGTTTCGTATGTGGAACTTCTAAACATGAGACAGATTAGAACTTCGAATGGAACTTTTTTGGAATATTAGTAATTTTAATAGTAAAAAAAAAGTTTTTATAAGCAAATTTAGAGTCAATAAAGGATGTTTTTGGAATTTTATATGGACTTTCCAAATAAGCTCCAGAATCATCACTTTTGACTTTTTTATGGACTAAAAAAGGCGTTCCAAAAACTTTCCAAAATCACTACTTTTGCATCTTTTGTAGACTAAAGACATTCTAGAAACATGCCAAATAGTTAAAAAATCACTACTTTTGAATTTTTTATAGAACAAAAAAAAAGTCGATGATAACTTCCAAAAAAGTTCCAAGAACGTCCTTTTTTGACTCTAAATTTGCTCATAAAAACTTTTTTTTTACTATCAAAATTACTAACGTTCCAAAAAAAATCTATTCGAAGTTCTAATCTGTCTCATGTTTAGAAGTTCCACGTGCGGAACTTTTTTGGAATCTTGTTGGAACGAATTTTTTTTACACGGGACGGTTCAGAACTCTCTTTCGGATAATCGGTCTTAAAAAAAAAAGAAAAATGTCTTCCGGATTGACCCTTTAGATGGCCATGTTTCATATGCCACGTATTAATATGAATGCTTGCAAATAAAACAGCTTAAATACTTATATATATTGATACTAAAGTTCGTAAAGAACTAAAAAAAAAGTTAATTCGTGGCTTGGTCATGAGTCTGAGGCCCACGCGACCATGAAACGTATATTCCCACGCTTATTTCTTCATGACCTGTGCATGCGATCTCTTACTCTTACTCTTTCAGCCTTTTTGATATTCGCGTTTCCAAACCTCGGAATGAAGTCGGCAAACTTGATAAAACCAATAAAACAAAACAAACTATCAAGTTAAATAAATATGTCATTTTGTTGATAAGTGTATTGAAGTCAGGTTAATAATCTCTGGAGCCATCAACCTTTTTTTAGGACTATCTTGTCTGATCGCTCGCTAATAGAGTTAAACAACTCCGTGACATTGAATAACTCGATTTAATTCTTGTATTGAGTTAGTTTACTTGTGTCTCGAGTTAAATGTACACGCATTTAAGTCTTTCCAGTTTTTTTAGTTTATTTATTTTTTTTTTGTCTTTCAGCTTTTTTGCTAGACTGATGTCGGCGACTTGACATTCGCCGTCTCGCAAGAAAAGGAAGCCAGCTGAGTACATTTCCGTAGCGGAACTTGTACTTATACATGTTGCAATCCTATAAATGTGAATAGAGATAGAATAGAGACAAGGACCGAGGACCGACGACAGTTGATTGGAACTCTGGATAGGATGTAAAAATAGTTGAATAAGAGAGTCGTAAATCACAGGGATCCTCTCCCACGGCGGGACGATTCGCGTTAAGGAAACTAAACCGGGAGCTTGAGAAATAAAAGTTAAGAATAAAGAACAAGTACTAAGTATTAAGTATAAAGAGCAGTACGAGAAGGCATAAAAGAGGTTCATGTTGTAGCTCAAGCGGTGTCCATTGTCCGTTAAAAATAGTTCGCGGGCCACCGCGGTACTAGACTCGGTTACGTGTATTAATTACCAGTACGTCTCAAGTCTCAAGACATAAATGATGTAACAGTCTTTTATACATTATTCTCTTTACTCTTAAGTTTTTTTTTTTTTTTTTAAAGAATCCACTCTAGTCTGAGTCTAGACAACACAACACAACACAACACAACATGCTTGTACATTGCTTGACATAAAATATAATAAATATAAACGTACCGTCAGAAGCGAGACGACAGAGCCTGGCAAACATCCTCATACCGATGTCTAGTCCTAAAATTTAAAAAATTTTTTAATTATTTATTTATTAGCTGGGGTTATTTTATTCAGTAATAAAAATAATAAATAATAAAAGTAAAGACCGGGTATCTCGAATTAAAATCGATTTAAAATCACAGGGTCACGAGCTGAGTGCTGGGCGTGTTTTCTGGCGCAGGCAATTATACCGGTTACATTCATTAATTAGTAACGCTAATTACGTTAACTGTAAGGGCTGAGGATACATATAGACCGAGAGTCCACGCGAGTTTAATTTCTTTTCTTTCTTTTTTTTTTTTTTTTTTTTGTTAGTGGCATAAGCGCAGCCGATTGGCTGTCCGATAAGCTGATGCAAATCCAGGTTCAAAGTTTACTGCTGCCTACTGAATCTAATTAAAGCAATAGGATAAAATTAAAAATATATATATTTAATGGGAAGTATACTATGGTGGTTAAATAGCTTGTGCAGGTACGGGTGAGTTATTGCGATGGTCATGGCTCGGATAAATGTGACGTCTGATGTGCCGATGTCGAGTACCAGGGAAAGTCCTTGCCCGCAGCAACGAACTGGTTATGTCAAACGGGTGTCCCGCGGTGCTGGCCAAGTGCACAGGCTAACCGGTCCAAGATGAGATGTAGTACACGTTTAATTCCTTCTCTGTCCTTTAAAGATTAAAGACTACTCAGCAGGCTCGGGTATTAACTTAATTGTCATTTAACAATTAATATAAAAAGGTTTATTGTTCCTGGAGATTACGGCTACTTAATCGAATTCTTCAGAGTCTACATCTGGGAATGCTCAACAGCTCAACATTTTATCAAACTAAAACGTTAAACTCGTTGTTAATTTAATCGTCTGTCTCATTATCATGGTTTACTTTTTTTTCGTATTCCGGGAATAAGATAAGTCGCAAGAAAATAATTAGATGTTATATAATGATGATGACGTTTAAATAATTGTTAATCATTTCCAATGAATCGGGTATTAAAAATATTGTACAAGTTTTTATTTTGGTTTTAATATCAAGATACCCGATAGAAGTAAAGTTGGCTTGCTGCTGATTGCTAGTTGTTACTAGTTGCTAGTTACTAGTTGCTAGTTTTCTAGAGGTGTACATACTCTAGACAAGTGATGTGAATTGTAGACACGTAGCACGTTGAAATTGACAGCTGTTGAACATTTAAGATAAAACTCTTGCTCGTTAGCTTTTCCTTGTTTGCGCTGACAATCCACCACCTGGTTTCTGGTTCTCTTAATTTTTTTTTTTATTCATCTACAATGAATTTATCTTGGGAAGGATTCTCTTGTTGTCGATCTTGGTATCTATGTTTCTTTTTAGCTGAATGCCATTTTATTTGGCGTCGCGATTGTTAATATTAACAAACTAGCGGTAAACTCTCGCTTCCGCGATATTGCGATAAATTTATACTTACACATATAAACATATAGACATATAGACGAAGACGAGTGTGTGTGTGCATGAATAATGGTGATTTTTGATTCTCGTGTCGTACTGAGACCGTGACTGGGTCCCGAGACGTCCGGGCACGTACCAGAACCTCCAACACACAACACATGCCTGCACGTGTCACGCTGTTGTATATCGCGAGCCTTGAATACACAATGCAGGACACTCTTGCTCGTGTTTATTCTTCCTCAGTTTCTTAACTTCTTTCCTTGTTTTAAAACATCAGCATACACGCCATTAAAACTCACATTCATTTACATTTAACAAACAGTTGCGAAATTTTAAATCTCATCTTACTGTAATACAGATTAACCGGGTTTAGAGACAATCAAACTCTATTTATCAAACATTTAAATCATCATCCGGACATCAGTTACTGTCTGAATGTTGAATTATCATTTTTTGAGCCCAAGAGTCATCAGTAAACAGTCGAAAATTTTAAGTAGACAGATAATCTTATTGTATTGTTGAGTTCTTGGGACTCTTTGGGAGTATCCGGAACTCCAGGTGGACCGGGTGCGTGTCGCATCCCAACGATTTCGTCGGCGGTTGCATCAAAACCTGATGTGTGCTCAGAAGTCAATATTTGAGACTAGTCTTCTCATTATAATTTTGTTTTAAAAGATATTTATTATTTTTAATTCTCATTCTTTCATCCATACTCCCATGGGCTGAGACCTGAGGTTCATTTTATTATTATTTTTTATACTTCTTCGGACTCGGGGTCGCGACGGTCACTCTCCCCACCTCGACGAGTTTTTCGTTCAACCGGTCGACTACTTTTAGCGCTCTCGTAGTATAGTCCCGGACTTGTTATTTACTTTCATTTTATTATTTTCCGGGCAGAGTAACTGGCAAATAAAATGAGAATAAGGACGTGGGCCTGGACAGATAAAATAAAGAGACTTAAACATACGGCAAAACATCTGGCAATGAGTGTCTCTTGATTAGCAGACTCTGTATCCGATCCTCGTACTTTTAACGATCCGTTTATTGGTAAAAGAACAACAGAGTAAGTAAAGACTCTGTCTGTCTGCCTGGGAATACTTTTCTCCAACGTGTTCCACCCATTAGGTTTTAGTGGACATATAAATTGTCCATCTTCATGGAGTCTATCTCATCAGCAGGAAGAGATCGGATTACATTAAGAGCGATTGAGTTTCAGGAATCGGAGCTGGTTACTTCTCGCAATTCAAACGGCTTATTTTATTTACCCTCATCCTCATCCTCATTCTCATTCTCATCTTTATTCTCATCCGTGTGCTGTTTTAACTTACAGCACACAAGAGCATCATCACCAACTTGCTAATGCTCTAGTCACGATCATCACGAGCTCGAGTCTCAAACACTCGGTACTCCTGGACGGTTCAATTTCTCGCACCAACCATCACTACGTGCTTTTTATTTTTATATTTATTTCTTCAGCTTCTTATTCCAATCCTCATTTTACTTTACAACTCGTATCACACGTTCAGTGACTCCCAACTTTACCACTGGTTTCTTTAATAAATTCTTCCTCATACTATTCGTGTAATATTTATAATAATAATAATTATTATTATTATTATTATTGAATGTATACATAATGTCTTTATGGTATTACATGAAGACAGGAAGACATGTATGATAAAGAATGATGAATGCTGGTAATTAGGTGCAATGCCCAAGTAAATGTAAGCATCATATCATGCATATGCTCACCGTTGATCGTTACGTTTTGCGTAACGAGTGTATTACAGAGTACTGAGAGTATATCACGGCCTTGAAGTTGTTGTATCTCAATCGCCTGGAGATAAATTTCTTCTTAGTCATACTAATGATACCGTAGCCAACAACATTCAAAGAATTTGTTTAAAAAAAACCAAAAAAATATACATATAAAATTAAAATACTTGCACTTGTACTCTCAGATAAATGACTAATTGCTACGGGGAATTACAAGAATGACAAGTGTAATAATAAAATTAGCGACTCGCTAATTTATTTTATCTGAGTAAAATGATATTTTATTTAAAATAAAAATAATATTTATTAATTACTGTAATAAATAACCGGATATAGGCTAAAAAATAATTTCATCGAGCATTAGGTATTTACCTTAGCAATTAATTTTCTTCTCCGGCATCCTGAATCAGGCTGACTGGACAGACAGAAGGAGACTCACCCGGCACACCTGCTACCAGAGTGATTTATTGAACCAACTCTTGAGCAAATAAATAATTTATTTAAAAATAAAGTTAATAATGATAATGGTAATAAACAATTATCACTTGGTTCCCAAATTATCACAGGGCAGCACCTTGCGCGTATAGTTTAATGCGGGCGTAATGAAACTGCGCGGCGACGGCGGTAGCGCGGATTTGTGCCTGCAGGCGAGCCCGCCGAGGCCCCTACTGGTCTGCTGGAACGCCTTTCCTCTCTCTTTCCCGAGTTGTCTGGTCTGGTTGAAAGAAGCTCAACGATATATTATATATATATATATATATATTCACAAGGCTATGGCTAAGGCTAAGGCTAAGGATAAAGCTAACGCGGCTCCAAAGCGATGGCCTTCTTTCCTTGCTCTCCAGTGTTACCTTTTCCCCGGAGATAATTTATGCTTCCAGGTGACGATGACTGGTCACTGAAACCGTCAGGGGTCCCCACGATACGGGAATACCTTCCCAGGGTGTCGGTAATCAAGCCCTTGTGTTTTAAATAAAATATCTGTAGTGGTCTAGTCCAGTCTGCGTGTTCAATTATAATTATCGGTACCTATTTATATAAAAAATATATAATATATAGATATATTTATGGCATCAGTTGGCAAAGATTATGAGCAATTGGGTAGATATCTTTAGCACTTGGATACAAAGTTATTAAAGTTATGGCACTGGTATAAAGTTTACAAGCTAAATCAACCGAGGTCATATGTGAGGCTTTTAAGTTAAGAGATAGAAAGAGTATGAGCGAGCTAAAGAGCTAAGTTATTATGTACCAGACTGGTATATGCTCATGCAAACGCGTGTGCCAGAGACTTTAATGGAACTCATAACTCGTTTAGATACTTGGGTAATTCACATCAGAGAACCAGCCCTTTACTTTTTTTATTTATTTTTAATTTTCCCCGAAGAAATATTGGATTGAAGCGAATATTAAAAGGATTATTAACACCTTAGACATTTCTTATGGTGGCATTTTATAATTTTTCTACACTTGATATCATATCAATAAATTTCAGTAGCTGGTTTCAGACTGGGGATTAAAAGTTTATTATAGAGAATCATCGAGAGTTTTTGTTTAATTAAAAACTATTTAGTACCTGAGTAGTAGGATAATGATGCTGATAATTAGAATGAAGAACCCAGTTTATGAAGTTTTCTTAAGAGTGCTGGTTTAATGGCCAGACTCTTCTCGATGGCCTCGAGCAACACGGAAGTCTGCTCGAATGGAGGAAAAGGCATTCCTTCGAGGTTGTAAATGTAAATAGTGCCGCTGAGGTCTGCTGCTACCAATTGATTTCCAGTTTTAGTGAATTCAAGTAGCATGATACGGGTGAGTGATGGGAGAACGGTAACGGAAGTTGGCCGGTGGGTTCGTCGCTTTAGATCCCAGATGTTTATTTCGTTGCTGACGCAGGTGGCGATTACTGTTGAGTTGTTTGGGCTCCAGGCAGCCGCTTGGACGCAGGCCATGTGGGTCGAAAGAGTTATCAGAGGATCGGTGATGCCATCTGCCCAAATCCTGGTGCACCAGTCCGAGCCGCAGGTTAAGAAGATTTTCGGACAGAATGGGGAAAACTCCAGGGAATAAAAGGGACCGTTGTGAGCTAGAAAGTTGTCTACGTGATGGCTCAGGTAGTTGGTAGAGCAGCGGTAGACGCAACCTTCGTCAGAGCCGACGTAGTAGATGTTACTTATCGTCGGATGACGACGCAGCAGTAGAATTCCTGGGTTTTTGCTGATGGGGATGTCATAGAGAATCCCGCCGCTATTGGTTCGTTTTACACCGGGTATTTTGTCTTCTATTCTGGGAATCTTCATGATCCGAGTCGCTGGAAAGTCTTTGCTTGGGGCGAAGCAGAAAATAGAACCGTCTTGATTGCTTGTGTAAATTAATTCTTGATTAGAGTGCAGCGGATCAAGTGGGTCATCATCTAGCCACCACTGGACTTGCCAATGAGGCCAATAAGTCGGACAAGTTTCACGTGAGCTTTTACGTAAGACTACTAGACTTCTACTACTTACGTCAATAACTTTGATAGTTCCGTCGTAGAAACCTACGGCCAGTTGATTCGGTTTTTGACGACTCCAATCGCAGTCCGAGACTGCTGAGTCGAATCTGTAAATTCGGTCTGGTTGACTTGGATTTTTTATACACCAGATAAGTAAAATACCGTTGGGTTGTTCGGGAGTCGAGCCGTAACCAGCTGCCAAAAGATTATCGTTCTTGTAATTCCAACGAATACAATTTACTGAACGTCCTTTGACTTCCGGGCACTCGTGAGTCCACAGAAGATCCAAACTGTATGTGAATTCGAGCTCCAGACTACATGGATCTTTTTTTATCAGCCCTTTGAATCGTTTCTGAGCTACTGTGTAGAACTTGCTGGCAATTATTCGCTCCATTATTCGGACCGCTGATGCAAATGATTCATTTTCGTATAAACGAGCTAGAGGATCCTCAGTGTCAGCCAAGTCTTCCTGGATTAATTTTGTAAATTTATTACGATCCTGTGAAAAATAAAATTTTTTAAAATCAAATGTGATCATGATTTCAACTAAAAGAGCTATAAAAATATTTAGTACCTGAGTTTTCTTGCCACTATTCCTTCCATCTTCGGTATCAACTGTCTCAGCAGAGTTATAGGTGTCATACATAACCCAATTGTTGACAAAAGTACCGCGATTCATCCTCTTCTTTCTTCCCAAGTAAGTTGACCGCGACTTGGTATAAATTCGCATCGTCTGAGTCTCGGCTTCAGCCAATCTGCGATTCCGTCCCTCGCCCTCGGTTATATACTCGTACCTCTCGTTAGCTTCCTTGACAGCCTGACCTTCTGGAGTGTCCAAATCAGCCGTCAGCTGAGGCATCTCCAATATAAAAAATGTCTCAGTCTCTCTTAAAATTACCGTCAACTTTTCCGGGCGCGTTTGTAAAACAGGATCTACGCTGGGCAGACAAAAAGGTGAAGGCGCACGATCATGATCATCAACACTCAGTGAATCTTGATTATAAATTGACAAGAGACTTTCCATGGTATCTTCAAGCGGCATAGCCATCGTGTAAAGTGAAGAAGCTTTGATCAAAGATGAACTTGATCGGCAGCCTCGAGACGGGGTCAGTAATTGAACCGAACTGCTCTGCTGCTTCAGTGTCAGCGCATCCCAGTTGACCAACTGACCTGGATCTTGGACGTGTGCATAGTACTCGTGGATCAGAAATTTCGGTGTCACGTCATTGCCCTCATCGTCGTAAATTCTCAAGTCACTTTCCTTCTGCACTTCATTTAATTTTGTCACTTTTTGTTTACTTGTTTTATTTATTTTTTTTGATGATGTCGTGCTGTATGAAACAGACATTTTTTGAGTTTACAAATTGTTTGATCGATGGCGGGTTAATTCAAATATTTTAGTACCGTCAGAGTGCGCTGATCTCAGCTCAGGCGATATCATTCATAAAAAAAAAACTGCCATTTGTATTTATTTACAGACTTATTCATTCATAATATTATTGTGTTCGTCATTTGATCCCAGTGTTCCAAGAAAATTAAATTTTAGTTTAAATTTTAAAACTTGATCCCATTTTTTTTAAACGTCATGTCTGTAATAATAACAATTCAAATTTAGATTAAGTTCCCGCGTCCAAGTTGATAAATAAAAATAAATAATAATTACTATTATTTAAATAATTATGTCAGTAAAAAATGAATGGTCTCGGGTAAAAGTACTGGGCTCTGGTGCTTTTGGTACAGTAGAATTATGGGAAAATAATAATCAACGCATAGGTAATTTAAAATTTAATTATTAATTATTAATTAAATATTAAATATTAATTTTTAAAATTTTTTACAGCAATAAAAAAGTGCCATATAAACAAAAAAAGTTTAACTGCTAAACAAAAAGAGAGATGGGAAAACGAAGTCAATATAATGAATAAATTAAATCACAAAAATTTAATTAATACCAGAGATTTACCTCAGCAATTAATTAGTTACAATAATAAAGTTAATGATTTACCAATTTTATGCATGGAGTTTTGTACAAAAGGTGATTTACGCAGTGTAAGTATTTTTTTTATTTATTATTTACTCAGCAGAAGCTAATTTAGTTGTTTTTTTATTCAGTTGTTGAATAACTGCGAGAATTGCTGCGGGATCAAAGGTACAGAAGCTTTGAAAATAATGCGCGACATATCATCAGCAGTCGAGTATTTACATGGGAACAAGATAACTCACAGAGATCTGAAGCCAGAGAATATTGTGCTGCAGCAAATAGGCAGTAATGTAATTATTATTATTATTATTATTATTATTTATTGTTTATTGACCATGAAGTTGTAACTCCTTGCGGCCATCCAAAACAAATACATTTTATAATATAGTGTACATTAGTATAATTAATAATGGCGATAATTTACAATTATTTAACATATTTAACACAAAGTAATCAATCAAGTCTCCATCCCAATCATCATTCAATCATCAAATCATAATTCTCACAAATAATGGAAAATATTCAGCTATTATTACTCAAAAAATATTCATAACTTGATTTACGGAATTCCAAGAAAGTTGGTTGTTGTGTACAATTTGCTGGTAATTTATCCCAAATTCTTATAGCACTAACCAGAAATGACTTATCATATTTAGCACTATGACTATTAGGCAGCTCAAGATAATCTTGACGAATATCGCCTCTGCGAAAATGAGGCTCTATAATGGATAAATCATTTCTAATTAGTGGTTTTTGATTTAGATACAAAGCTTTATAAATTAGGCATGATAAGAAAAACTCACGCCTGGATTTCAATGTCAACCATCGCAAGTTTGTATAATACGGCGTTATATGTTCGTACTTAGGTATCCTAAATATGTATCTAACGAAAGCATTAAACTTTCTTTGTAATCTAATTTGTTGTTGACTAGTAATATCGGTATAAATTGCAGCACAATAGTCAAAAATCGCAAATATCAAGGTCACAACAAATTTTTTTCTTAGTTTTAAATTAAAGATAGTAAATTAGTTTTTAATTATCTTGTACTTTTGCTGATAACCTAGACGATGATGACGAAATAAATATTTTTTTCTTAGATTATTTACAAGTTAATTGATCTCGGATACGCCAAAGAGCTGAGTGATGCCAGCATATCAGCATCCATTGTCGGGACATTGAATTATTTGGCTCCAGAATTACTTTGGAAGGAATCTTACAGTTGTTCTGTTGATTACTGGAGTCTTGGTATATTATTTTATGAAATAATAACTGGCACCAGACCATTTTTACCTCATATGCAAATCACCAAAACTTGGTAATTTAATATTTTTATTGCGTAGATAAAAAAGTTAATTTTTTAAATATTTAATTTTTTTTTTAGGATGGATTTAATCAGCAAAAAAAAATATGTGGATATTTCAGCGCGCGAAGTTGATGATAAAATAATATTTAACAGTGATATTGATGATCCGTGTACTATTCCCAAGTAATTGTCGTCAATTATTCAATTTACTTTTAATCAGAAGCAATAAAATTATTAAATTAATTATTTCAGGTGCATAAAAAATGATTTAGTCGAATGGTTTCGTCTAGTTCTGCAGTGGGATCCACGTAAACGTGGAAAAATTGACGATCAGCTTGTCGTTTTTACGAAATTAAATGAAATTTTGAGCAAAAAGGTTCGTTTCAATCATTTGAAATCATTATTGTTTATTTGATCGTTAATTTTTATCGTTTGATCTGCAGATTATTGATGTTTTCATTGTCCCGCTCTATAAATTTGAATCTTTTGTCGTCGAGTCGGATGTGACCGTTGATAAAATGAAGTTGCTGATATTCCATAAAGAACTTGTTGGTATTCAGAGTCAAATAGTGACTGACACCATGGGAAATATTTTAGATGATAAATTTTCGCTGCATGGAAGCGTAAGAATTTTTTACTTTTTAGTAAAAAATAATTAAACTATTGTTTGGATGTTTTTTTGCAGGACGTTATCATGGTTTTTAATGATGATCTGTCTATCGATAATGTATCAAAGCCAAAATTTTATAAATGTATTGACCAAGTTATCGTCCAACCGCGTAAGCAAGTCAATTATCATGAAATAAAATGTTATTATGGGTCGATGATGTTTTTCATCAGACAACAAATCGAAATATATCGTAATTATATATTAGCATTAAGTATAATGATGTAAGTTTTACTTGGTATATTAATAGTTTATATTTTTTATCAATTATTTATTTGAATATTTAATTATCCAGAGACTTGTGTGATAAAAAACTCGAATCTCTAAGAAATGATATACAGGAATTGAGTTCCGGTGCTGAAAAATTAGTCAGCAGTTTAGAATCAACAGAAGAATTAATCAAAAATACCTCATACGAGTGCAGCTTTAAAGAATTGAAAAAAAAAATTTCAAATTTTGTTGAAGGGAAAAAAGAAATGAAGAAACAGTTCGACGGCTTAGTGAAAGACAGCGAGCGGTTGAGAAATTTTTCTGACGTAAACTGGATGCAGGACATCGAGGAACCTCTGGATCACGCGTATCATTTAATCAAGACCTGGCTGATCGCCGATCGCAACAAATCGCGCTCGCCTCTAGACATGGTCCAGTTATTTTACAAATTTATGGACATCCGCGAGAGTAAACTGCGCGATCAGCAGCTTACTGATGCAAAAAAGTGAGTTTTCAAATTAAATTACCATTGCAGTGTTTGTTTAACTAACGGTACTTTTTTTTTAGCGATATCAAGCAGTTTTCGAAGCAATTGTCACTATTGAAGACAGTTCTCAAGTCATTCAAAGCACTTTTAATAAATTATGATGAAGAATTGAGTAAAATAAGACAAGAAATAAATTATTTAAATGAAACTAGTCCCACTTGTTCCGGTGTAATAAATATTCCAGCCAATGAGACAGACGCTGTGATTTTTAATTCCATTTTAATTAGTAACATGTAAGTAATTATTTATAAAATTTTACTGAAAATCCATTTGAAAATAAATGAAATTATTTATAGGCTCGGAGGTTTAGTAACAGAAATGGATTTATTGAAAACAAAGTACGCAGATTTAAATAATCTAGACAATTGAGTCGATTTTATTGAACGTTAATTTTTAAAATAAATTTATAAATCGTTATTAATAAAATAAATATTTTTATATATTTAATTAGTAGTTAATTATTATTTTTACGTGGAACATAATGACGCACTCCCCATTTTACGTTTGCATTTTTATCAGTTTTTACAAAAGTAAACACACGACCTATGTCATGTCTCCTTCCTACAAATAATTTTCCATTGAATAAATTAAATAATTTTTTTTTTTTATGTTTTCTTACCTTTAAATTCATTTATCATCAACACGATAATTATTATAAACAATAGTTTATTTATCTAAAAAAAAATAAACAAAAATTAATAAATTTCTTTACAGAATTTATAAAATATACTCACGTAGTTCATAATTTATTTGATATTTAAAACAAACTGACTCGCGTCGAGCTGAGTAATTTAATGACCGGTCTAAATTTTTAGTTAACAAAAACACTTTCTAATTTTTTGTCAAATCAATTTCTCTGTAAAAAAAAAATAGAAACTTGACTTTTATTTCAGAGCATAAAAAAGTAGTCAATGTATATAATATCTATATATATATATATTTATATTCCATTTTATTAAACTATGCACGCAGCATATGCCCACATATTCATTCATAATCCACATTAAAACTATAAATATTTATTATTAATTATTATTAATATTATTATTAATATAATAATTATTTATTTTAGTAATTAATAATTAATTATTATCATTATCCATCTCTGCCATGTACTTTATACATAAAAAGATCTAGTAAAAAATGAATGAAAAAAATAATAAAATAAATAAAATGGACGTGGAGATTACACACGTTTTTTATAAACGAGAGATGTAATATTCTTAGACTTTTCTTTTGTTTATAAAAATTGACGCTTATTTTATAATTAGATACATTAATTGTTATTATTATTATGCTGTTTTTTTTTTTTTATTGTAATTGGTTTAATTATTCATTATCGCTGACATCTTCGTCAGTCGTGTACTCGGAATGTTCATCGCCGACGTCAACTTCTTCAGCAGTTTCTTCGTCGGAAATGTCCCACTGCGGATGTTGTGTCGGTACTGCTGGCGCTTCTTTGACATCCAGCTGAAAAATGTCAAAAAATTTTTATTAAAAAAATCAATTCCTGGATAACAATAATAAAAAAAAATAAATTACCTTGATATCTTGGGTCTGGTAGAATCCTAAGTAAGAATCACTTCTCAAACAAACTGAGAAGGTGTAAACTCTGGGCCAACTGGGAGCCGTGAATCTTAATTGTACCTCCTCCTTGTCCACCAGCGAGGTAATATGAACCGGCGTGGTAATTAAAGTATGCGACTTACGATCGCAAATATAAACCCACCAGTACTCCTGCTTAACATCAGGAAAGAGCGGACAGTGGACTTCATGGGACAAATTACTCCTTCCCTCCAGCACTTTTTCCCTCTTGTTCATCCTCTGCTGGAATTTTTCCCACTCATCGTCATCCTCATCTTCAAAGGACTCTTTCTTTTCTTCAGCCTTTGACTCCGTTTCCTCTTCGCTCTTTTCACTCTCAGCTTCACTCTCACTTCCATTGGACTCTCTGCCCAATTTATCACTCTCATTCTTATCACTCTTCTCAACTTTGTCTTTCTCCTGATTAGTTTTTTCACTCTCCGAAGCTTCTTTTGAGTTCGGTGACTTTTCAGACTTGACCGGCTGTTTTGTTGTCGGAGTTTTCTTAGTGACTCGCTGCTGTTTTTTATTGCGCGTCTTCTTGGTGCCTTTCTTCTGCTTACGCCAGAGAGCCGACTTCGCTGACGAAGGTTCTGCTTCCTCATTATTGCTGTCCTTGTCCTCGTCATCTTCGACCGTTTTTTCTTTCACTGACTCGTCGCCAAATAAATGACGCATGTCTTTGCGATACAGAGTTACCGTTACCGTAACTACAGCTTCCGCTGTGTAAACCGTTGGATTATCGTCGTCAATAACTGGAAAAAATTATAAAAACTCATTAGTAAAAATTAAATTAAACTCAAAATTAAATTTATAAATTAATTTACCTTCTGACTGAACTTTAAAATCAACATAAGGCATGTTTCCAAGTACTCTCATAACATCTTCGTACTGTTCATCAGTCAAATTACGTAAAATTTGTCTCCTCTCATCACCTTTTAATTGTGCTAGCTGCTGGAGTGTCTTAATTTTGCGTTTTTTACCCGAAAAATGTTTCAAATGTTCCTCTTCAATGTGCGGTAATTGTAAAAGCGGGTTAGTAAATTCCCAAAATCCTTGAACTATCATCGGACTTAATTTCATACAATTCTCGATGGTCTCGATCGTCGGTAGACACGCGACTAAAATTAAATAAATTTATTAATTGACTTTAAATAAAAAATTTCGATTTATTGAATTTTTTAGAAACTTACTGCGACCACTGTAAGCCAGAAATATTAATTGATTGACACACATGATCATTTCTTGAATTAAATAAGGACATTTTTTAATAATATATTGACGGTCTTGTTCCAGTGTCTCCGGATTTAATGGAATACGCGATAAATGAGCGTAAATAATAGCTCGCGCTTTCAGAGAATAATTACGACACAGTGGAAATTCTTTATTTTTCTCTCCTAAATTTTGAATTTTCTTCATCAGCTAAAAAAAATAATTAATTAATTAACCAATTAACTAATAATTAATGAATTTATTAAATTACTTACTGAAGGTACTTCTTCGTTATCAGACTGCCGTATAACTATTTCCGGATTAGAATCTTTTGAAAACTCACTAGAAGCGCCGAGAATCATAATAACTCGTTTCAAAGTTGTCAGCCGTTGGGAATTGAAGAACGCATAGTAAATTTTAGTTGTCTCGAGTAAAATTTGGTCACCGGTGTACCGGATACTCTTGTACCACCACATGCCGACAACTGTAGGCAACGCGACCATGAAAACCATCGCATAGAGACCCAGTACCCACACCGAATTTTTTTTCTCGACGATCCACGAGGGCAGAGCGATTCCGAAGCTCATAGCACCAGGTCCATCTGGATTCCCGTATTTTTCCCAGTTTTTACGAGCCTCTTCATCAGTCAGCGCTTGGTAAGCTGTTTTAATTAAGCCAAAAAGTTTTAATACAATCACTTAATTTATTCAATAATAATAATTTAAAATAATGACCTTTTGTTAGCTTCATAAATGCTTTTTCATCTCCAGTTTCTTTGTCAGGGTGAAGTATCAACGATAATTTACGATACGCCCTTTTTATTTCTCTTTCAGATGCGCCCTATTAATTAATTAATTTTAATTATCAAGATTTATAATTAAATAAAATTATTTAAATTACCGATGAGACTCCAAGAATTTCATAAGGATCAAAATTAGCCATTTCAGCATCATACTGTGAAACTTTGTAAGCTAAAAATACTAGTGCGACCCAACATAAAATAATAAAAATTTTTCTGTAAATAAAAAAAGTTAATGAATTATTTAGTTTAATTATAAATTAAAATATTTATAATAAAATTTACAGTAAACGCGCTCTGGTTGCCTTCCATAAGTCATTTGATGACAATATTTCTTTTTTCTTTTTACACCTAGGACAATGACATTCTCTTGACAATTGCTCAGCATCTAAAAACAACAAACGGTACTTTATATATTTTAAATATTATTTTTACCGTTCAGCGTCACGAGTAATTTAATTTATCGTACTCGTGGATCTTGATAATAATAATAATTATAATTAATTGTAATTATATTTGTTTTAAAACCAAGTAATGACATAAAATAAATAGAGTAAAAAACTAACCTGGTTTAGGGCAGCGTGGCCAGAGGTAATAAGTTCCTGGCACGAGAATAAGGGCGAGGAATGATAATAAAAAATAGAAAAATGTTCCGCCACTTTCGTCATATTGAAATTTTTGGCCGCCCATTGTTACTTTATTTTATTTCCTTATTTATTATAAATAATTTTACTGACAATTTAGCACGTAAGTACATCAGTGCACAGTAGACAGTCCAGTTAAATTTATCAACAATGATTATGTCCTTGCTGATGATCCTGCAGTTTGAAAATAAATTTAAAATTTTTAATAATAATAATAAATATAAAAAATATTTAAATTCAGGTTACGTTACTTAGACTTGAAATTTTATATACACATTAGACACTTGGGCATCAAGATTGCCAACTCAGCACCAACTCCAGCACCAGCACCAGCTACCAGGACTTTAGCATTTGGAGTTCAATTCTACAAATCTACACATGCCACATATTTGTGTATGTGCTTTTTTTTTAACTTTTACGCGCGGAACTGTCAGTCAGTGACACCTGTCACTGGAATTTTAAATTACGTAAAATAACATCTGGATCCCTGGATGATAAAATTGTTTTTTATTTTTTAATTCTGAATGATGGTGAAAGTGAACACTTTAAAGACTTTGACACGTTCAGACTCGTTCGGAAATTTAAAATAAAAACATGTGCTCTGTGACAATATTGCGGAAAATATCGTACTATTTATCAAAGTAATCATTTTGATTAGTGGTCAAGGTATCAGAGGAAGAAATTTTTCATTTTACTGATAAGCGGAGACAATTTTATTTATAAAAGGTATGTATGACATTTTTTTTTGCTCGGTTAATTTATAACCTCAATGCCGCTTGCATATTTAGTCGCAATTTTGAATATCGATGATAAAATAAATTTTTCAGATGTCTGTGGTGTCATCAAGATCGACAGCAACGACCATATCATCAATTTTGAAAGGAAAAACTGCTAGCTCCAACGTCACCAGTAATAGAAATCGTGTAAATTTTCAGCTGCCCAAGAATTTAAAAAATATTCTTCTAAATTATCAGTCTCCTATCGAGAGAAAGTCTTATGAAAATCTTATCGGCACTTTGAGGGATGCAAATATCAAGGTATAGGATTTTACCACTTGATGAATTGATGATTGGGTTTGAATTTCGGTGCTAATTCAGAAATTTTGCAGGACAATGAGTTTGTGGAGCTGCTCCAGGAAGTAAGACCTTGTATATCACTGCTGGGAAATGATCACACATTTTTGGTGAACGCTTTGGTTAAAATAAACTGGACAGATCGCGGTGAGGAAGCTACTGATGCTTACAAGGCTTTTCTAGAAGATTTGGTTTGCGTTCATTCTTATCACTGTAAGCTGGTTATTGACCAGCTGATCTGTTTGTTCAAAGTCAGTGATGAAGACAAGGAATGGGAGGACGGTAAACCTAGAGAGCAAGACATCATTAAGCTGAATCATGTCCACAATGTAATTTTTAAATTTTTGAAAATTGTCCCCATGTGAGTTTCTTCATAACTAAGCCAGAATTTTTATTCAAATGTTAAAATATAAAAGTATGAGCGTTATATTTGTTTTTTCATTGTTTTAGGTCAAGCACAATATTGGTACAGTCTTTAAGGACACTGTATCCTTATTATAAAAAATCAGCACACTCACATCAAGTATATTTGTATTTTTCATTACAAATAATGGAATACGCGCCGCAACTGAGATCTGAAATAATCTCAACAATAATCGAAAAGTAATAAAATAATCATATCATATCGCGCGCCAAATGCCAAAAGGGCGTATTACAGCAGTTAGATAGGGTTCCATGCCAAAAGGGCGTATAAAAAAATTTTTTTTTGCCATTCTTTTTAGAATCGCTCGAAACGTAAAGATCTTCAGAAAAAAAAAAATTTGACTTACTAACGCCAAAAGGGCGTATCTTAAGATGTACGCCCTTTTGGCTTTAGGAAATTGTCGGTCTAAAGCCAAAAGGGCGTATAAAAAAAAATCAGGATTTTTAAAAATTTCGGAAAACAGTCTTCAAAATTGTCCGGAGAAGGTTTTTATGAAAAAAATTTTTGAAAAAGTTAACATTTTCGATGGTAATAACTTTAATTTTTCATCATCTTGGACAGTCTAATGTAATTAAAATAATCATCAACTTTAATTTTTAATCAACTAGGAAATTCCCAAATAATTAATGATTATAAGCTAGAGATAATAAAGTTCAATATTCGTTCTTATATTCAACGCCATGCGGATCGTATGGTGGAAAGCTAGTGTTTGAGACATACGCCCTTTTGAATTTGAAAATTTTTTTTTCATTTTTAGACTTAGAACATGTCTACAAAACGATTGACACAAAAAAAAAATTGTACGCCCTTTTGAAGGGGCAGAGGCAGCCGATCGGTTCATGTGTGGCTCGGGCGATCATCAAAGTTAAGCAGCACCGAGCGTGGTTACTGTTTGGCTGGGTGACCGCTTAGCCATGCATTGAGCTTGATCGGACGTCTCTGTGCGCTAGGCGCGGACTGAAGAGCCAGTGATCGGTAAAATGGAAATTTTATCGATCACTGGAACTTCACCTGCTCCGAAAAATGACAGCTGTACTGGCAAAAGGTTTTCTCTGTGGTTTCCCTTTGCCGCTATACTCCCACGGCAAAAAGGTGGGGTATAGGGCATCACGTAATGATGCAGTACAGAAGCACAAGTCGGTCCACAGCCGCATGAAAAAGAGGAGGGAATAGAAAAAGGTAGCGATTGCGATTAAAGGCAAGAAGTGTAAAAGGCATAAATATGCTATACACTGTTAACAATAATAAAAAAAAAATATTGTACGCCCTTTTGGTTCTTTAAAGCCAAAAGGGCGTATAATTTTTATACGCTCTTTTGGCATTTGGCACGCGATATCATATATTTATGTATTATATTTAAATAACTAATTACTTATATTTGATTACAGATTAACAATCCTGGATGTCAATGTACCGCGAACGGAAATTGAAAATTACCGCGAGAAAGACGAGGACGAAGAAGTATTTAAAATAGACTCGGTCCAAGAAACCGACAAAGCTGACTCGGATCACCCGCTGGCGCACACTCTGGATATATGCATGGACATACTTATGACTTATATATACGAGTACTGTCATCCGGACGACGAATTGGACCAGGATAATCTTAAAAAAATTTACTTTGAGCTTCTACAGCCGTTTGAAAAAGTTGTTTTGCACACCCACGCCTCCCATCACGTGCAATTCATCATGTTCTACATCTGCAGCTTCAAAACAGCCGTCGCGGAAGCTTTTCTCAATTGGCTCTGGCAGAAAGTATCCAATCCAAATGTTGCGCCCATCATTCGTCAGTCCGCGGTTTCTTATATCGCGAGTTTACTAGCACGTGGAAATTTTATTCCTATCACGTAAGTTCATTTTTTTTAAATAATTTTTTTAATGAAATTATTCATATATAAATAATTGCTTTTTTTATTTTTAATAGTTTAATAACTGGACTGTTACAAGACATGACTAATTGGATTCACAGCTACATCGCAGCCCAAGATAGTCTCGAAAGTGCAAACAGTGACGTCAGAGCACACACGGTTTTTTATTCAGTATGTCAAGCTGTTTTTTACATCGTAGGGTTTAGAAGTCGAGAGCTTGTGTCCACAAGAAAAAGTAAGTTCTTAAAAAAAAAAAAAAAATTAGTGAAAATAAATGACAATATTTATTTTTATTTTCTAGATCTACTATTTCTCCAGGGATTAAATTTCACAAAAATAATTTCCTGTCGTTTGAATCCACTGCGTGTGTGTCTTCCGGTAGTAGTTCAGCATTTCGCAGCAGTAACACGAACATACCAATTGGCCTACTGTTACTCAATAATGGAACACAACTCCCGAAGTAATTTACCTGTACTACAGACAACAAACAGATTTGTAAAATGGCTCGATACATTTTTCCCATTCGATCCTTATGTTTTAATCCGAAGCTCACAAAAAATAGACCCGATTTATCTGCACTATCAAGGCTCCAGCGTCGACTTGAACCCCTCGCTGTCAACGACCGACAGTAATGACCAAGAGAATGACGAAGACGACGACTTTATGGACGTTTCGTATCCCCAAGACTCACTCAATTATCACCGGGACAAGTTTTCTTACAGTTCATCTCCAGGATTTATACACGCGTAAGTTCGTTTTTAATTGATAGGTCATTTTAATTTATTAAGTCATTAAAGACTCGTGCAATCAATTACTGCCTTTGATGACTTACCGCTTATTTTATAATGAAATCGTTAATTATTATAAAAATTAATTTTATTTAAATAAAAATTAAATGTACAAAAATGTGTGGAATGTGAGTTGTTTGTATGATTTATAAATAATTATTAGTTTTAATTAATATCTAAAACTATAGTTAGGGCCTTTTTTTTTTTTTAAATAATTAATTTAATTACGATGAATCTAAATAAACCGGTAGGTCTTGTTGTTGTTTCAATAGAGTACCTAGTGCTATTTCTAAATTTTCTGGTAAGTGATCCAGTAACATTCGCGGCATTACTGAAAGTTCCATAAAGTCTTCAGCCTGCGCCCATCGCATTTGATACTGCTGGTCTTTTTTTGATTTTTTATCACTGAAACAACATTCGATTTTTTGGTTAATTTATATTTAAATAATAATTATTATTATTAAGTAATTGCAATTATACCTAGTATCTTCTTGTGAAGATTTAAGACGCGCAATATGAAGAATACGACCAGCATTGTATAATCTTACTTTAGAATATCTTCTCCTTGTGACATCACGTTCTAAGATCATTGTTTCCTGAAAAAGAAAAAAAAATACTAATAATTAATGATATTTTTAAAAATAAAATTTGTTAATTTATTCTACAAAGTATTCAAATAAAGCCGCGAGATCAAAGTAATTTATATTTTTTAATTAAATCCTTGCTCTTGTAAGTAAATTTTTTTGAATATCAAAGCGCGCGTTTTTCATGCCCGCGAGATTTAAAAAAACAAAAATAAATTACCGATTGACGTACACCAGAAGTTTCACCAGCAAGTAGCGGTAACTGTCCAGGTATTGAATTTATTGTATTACCACTTCTCCAAGTTCTGTGTAAATCTCTGTCTGGTACTCCAAATAATGCGTATCCAAATCCATTCAACACAACTCGGTACTAAAAAGAGTCATTTTTAAATCTTATCTCCGGGTTTATTATGAAAAATATTATACTGTACTTACTTTGGGTAACCTGCAAGCCTGCAGAGTGATCAGCAAAGATGTTCTGAAGTTTTCCATGCTGTCGACACTCAGTCGCATCACTAGATCATCGCCTAACCCGACCGACAGCACGAAATCTTCAGTCGCTCGAGCGGCTTCTCTGCTCAGCAATCCGGCTGCAGTTTAAAAATTTAAATTAACTTTTACCGCCTTTTTTATTATTGCGTGAAATGGGCCGTAAAAAATTAGCTTATTAACTTCCTTACGAGCCATTTTGATTAATAATTAATTATAATTTACATAACCTGGAGTTGCAAAAGCGTAAACTTTTAAATCGGGGTAACGTGGACGTATAAGTAATGCCAGAAGAACAGCAAGGCCGGCACCGAGACTGTGACCTATTTAAAAATAAAAAAAAATATTTATTCAAAGACCTCATTCATTTTGTATATAGATATTTATTTTGTAATAATTCATCAAGAATTACAACACAAGATAAAATTGATTACCTGTTACAGTCAATCCGTAATTGGGGTATGTCGCAAATGCTTTCTCGAGTATTTTATGCTGGTCCAGTTGTTTCAGAAGCATTTTTGCGCCAATAATCATTCCTCGGTGTGCCTAAAAAATTTATTTACTTTTACTTTGTTCATTTTTACATTAAATTTATAAAAAAAAAAAAATAAAAAATAAAAAGTTACCATACTACCGGGCGGTAAACCCTCAGGTTCAAATGAATCAGACGCGGCAGCAATGTCAGTAATAAGATCTCTCAATGACAATGAACCTCTGATTACTATCACGATACTTGCGGTTTTGTGATCAGCGACGACACAAAATGGAATCTGAAAAATAATAATAATAATGATAATAATTTTATGGTAAATTATTATGATTAAGGGAAGGAAAAAAATAAAAAATAAAAAGATAACGTACTTCGCACAGATGATTGCGAAAAGATGCGAAAAGAATGTCATCTTGAGACAATTGTGAAAGATATTTAACGCCAGCGAGACTACAGAGACAGCAATTGTCCTCAAGAACAATTGGCTGGTGTCTTGTTGAGCAACCGCAGCAACTCATGTGAGGAATCAATTTGCAACAACCTGTACACGCGTTTTGATACAATACAAATAGCCATCCGTACGATGCTATCGATAGTTTCATGTAATGATGAGCCCATTCTAGTGACATCCATGCTGGCGTGTTTGTAAATATTATCCGTGAATCTACAAATTATTATTATTATCATTATCATTATTATTAAGCAATAATTGATTAATTGATAAAAAATTACCAATTGTATACTCGGGACGATCGAGAATTTTCAAGCGACGTAACTCGAGTGTTTCACGTTTCTGACGTATTCGCAATAAAATGCATCCGGCGACAACATCTGATGGGACTAAATCGGTGCCTCTGAATAGCGCACTCAGTAGTCCTGGAAAAAAGTTCAAGATTTTTTTTTTTATCAACTGAAATAACACCGGCACACAAAAAAAAATAAGTTCTCTGTACTTTTGACGGGACCGATTTATTCCCATGTATATTGACCAGCTGAATCCGAATCCGAGGTCCGTTTAACCCGTACACCCTCAGATTTTTAGAAAACTTTAAAAAACCTCAAAAATACACAAAAATCGATCGTTTTTTAAATTTATAAATTTTTTTAACCCTAACTAAGCATGATTTTTATGTATTTCGGTCCTCCACATACTAACCTGAAGTTTATTTAAAACATTAGCCATTTAAAGTCTGAGTAAATTCCAAAAAACCCCAAAAAATTGCAAAAAAGCAAAAAAATTCTTAGTATTGTGATGAAAAAAATTTTATAGGGCTAAATAAATAATTATTTTCATGTATGTTTATCTGTCACATATAATTCTCGAACATCCATGGCTCAGACATCTCTAAAATTTTAAATAAATGGCAAAAATTCCCAAAAAATCGAAAAAAATAAAATTTGGTATAACAAAAATCATTTTTTAAATCGAAATAAATAAAAGAAATCATATTGTTCGATCTGTGATATATATATAAAAAATATTTTGGCCTAAAACACAAAAAAATTTTAATATGCTTCAAAAAATTTTTTCCATCACAACACTAAGAATTTTTTTGCTTTTTTGCAATTTTTTGGAATTTACTCAAACTTTAAATGGCTAATGTTTTAAATAAACTTCAGGTTAGTATGTGGAGGACCGAAATACATAAAAATCATGCTTAGTTAGGGTTAAAAAAATTTATAAATTTAAAAAACGATCGATTTTTGTGTATTTTTGAGGTTTTTTAAAGTTTTCTAAAAATCTGAGGGTGTACGGGTTAAACGGACCTCGGATTCGGATTCAGCTGGTCAAAATACATGGGAATAAATCGGTCCCGTCAAAAGTACAGAGAACTTATTTTTTTTTGTGTGCCGGTGTTATAATTAATGAAAAATAAAATAAACAATTAAACGAAATAGAGTAAATTAGTCGAATGCTAGATGGATCAGGACTGTCGGACTAGAGAGAGCATCATGTACCTATGTCTCACCAGCAACATGTTGGAATGTCTCGGTGGCACTCTCGTCTCGGTGCATCCACCATAAGAATTTGAACCGGCGAAGCCAGATGCGCGACACCTTGCCGTGCTCGACCGAGTCCTCGATAACTTTGTCAGAGTAGGTGAGAGACCCGAGGGGATCGAAGACAAGAGCGAGACCGAGCAACGCCAACCCGATGAGCACCCAGTCAAAGAACACAAGGGCTTCGATCACTGTTATTGTGTAATGCTCGTCTGTGCACTGGACGTGGTCACTTAGTACCCAAAGGGATCCCAGTATATTCCAGGCAATTTCTGGAACCAGCAGCAGGACCCTATATTCAATTATTTTAATTATTTAATTAATTTAAATTATCAAAAATTTTTCCGATACTCCATTGATCGGCTTGTAGATAAAATTTAAAAAATTTACTTGACTGTCAAAAGCGGCTCAACAAATCTCCGTGCATAAGTATCAGTAATAGACCCTCGTGCGCTGTGATTGACCATAATAAAAACAAGAATGGTAACAACACCAAGTATAACTAATTCACCGCCAAAAAAAACACGTACAAGTTGACCACCGACTTTGCACTGCCAAGTTTCTCCATAATATCTCAAGCATGCAATTCCTATCAACACAAACCTGGAAATCAAAACGAGGAAATGAAAATTTTCTTATTAATTTTAAAATTAATTCTTGAAACTTAAATTACGCAAGTGATTAGCAGTTAAATAATAAGAGTAAATAAATACCAAACAACACGAATGAAAATTTCAAAAAGACCTGGATAGACGAGATCATCAGTCGCTGCGAGCCATTTACGACCGAACAGATGCAATGCAGGCATTTTTCTTTAAATAAAAGTCAAAAAATAATATCAAATATTCAATTTTACCCAGTAATTATTATTATTATTTATAATAATTGTAAATATTATGCAATGTACTGATCGTGATTACATTCTCTTCATCAGTCACGGTTCGAATGAAAACTACTGAATTCGCAGCATGCACACATATAATGAGATTGTTTATTTTTTGTTCTTTTTCTATTAAATTTATGCTGATAAAAAGGTGTTGCACGTATTATGTGTTAGTCATTTTTTTTTCACTTAATTACAATAATTAGATTTTAAAATTGTATATTCATTAAGTTCCGTTTAATTTACGTAAGCATTTTTTCGAGCGTTGACGTGGTAACTGTCAGAAGAAGATCAAGTTGTTGTTTGTATGAATTTATTTAATCGGTGTGTGATTTACGATGACTGAGGTGTCAATCGATGATTGAAAAAAGTAATTATTGTTTGCTGATATGATATTGATGACAGGCAGTTTTTAGTTCCGAGTAAAAAAATTATTTGCGTATTTGTTTATGATGAATTATATTTTTTATGGGATTGTCAGTGTCACGGATAATAAGCAGACGCACTAGAGGATAATTGTTGTTTTTTTTATTTATTTAATTGCGATGTTTTATCACGCAAGTGTGTAAAGTTAATTTGATTGGTTGTCTATGAGATGTTATAAATATTTAATTTTTTTTTATAATGATAAATAAATAAATAAATAAATAACTTGTCCAAGTAAACAAAGAAAAAATTTATTGTTTATGTTATAAATTAAAATTTATTTATTACAAAATATAAAAAGAATGTGACCGAATTCTTAATAAAAAAAAGTCATAACTTGAATTATTTTTCTAAAGACTTTTTTTACCGAGTGAAATAAAAATTGTAAATTCTACGGTCAGCTTAAAAAAATTTCACCAAGTAGACAATAAAGAGGACAAGTATTTTTTTATTTTTTTTCCTATTTTTTGTGTAATCACGCGGTCGTATCTATGTAAAAGAGTAGGTAAAGTACACAGTTTCCACGTCACTGTTATAGAGAAAGTTGTGAGAGAGAGAAAGTCCTCAGTCTCCATCATCGCACTCAGTATCTTTTTCATTATAATTTATTCAAGTAACAGTAATAACAATTGCATAATACTTAAAAATATATACATTTACAATAAATCTGTTCTATTATTCCCATAATAATTAAAATTACTTGTAATAAAAAATAATAAATAAAATCTTATGATAAACGAAATTTTGTAATAAAATTTTTTTTCTTCATTACTTTTTATTTTAAGTACTCAGGTAAAAAAAAAAAAAATCTACTTACGGGCTAATATATTTTTAGTAAAAAAAAAATATTCACGTTCGACTAACAAAAGTTGTTTCTCTTGACTCGTCTCTCGAGTCACTACTTCAGCTTATTCATCACTCGCGCGTGTAATTGGATATGAAGCTCCTCTACTTGGTGTGTATATACAGTAGTATTATATACCAGCCGCGGTGTGGTATGCTACACGGTGTAGTGTAGAGTGTCGAGTATATAGAACCGCGCAAGGCGTTATCGCGCGAAAGGAAGGACGAGGAGAGTGCCGTCAACGTCAACGTCGCCGTCGCCGTCACCGTTACCGATCCCGATTAAAACCTCTGGTGTGTGTACGCAGCGTATACTGTGTAAGGTGTGTAAGGTGTATGGGGTACCACAGATCTTTGAAAGAGCGGTACGAGAAAAGCCTCTGAAGAAACCGACAGGAAAATTTAAAAAAATTTTATAACGTTATAGATTTAAATCTGTGTGGGGTGTGAGAGTGTACAGGTGGTATGGATGTATTGAACCTAATGTAAATAACTGATACCTTGGAAAATATATATATAAAAGTTAATGTATAATACTGCGGTTATTCGAATCCTAAGACCGCGTCCGTTACGCGCAGCCGGTTTTTCATCGCTATCACTAGGCGTGATAATCACAGGAAATTCCACGGCTTATATATTTTTTTTTTTGCGTTGTCTATTCTGGGAAAACGTTTTTTTTAAAAATTAATTATCTCAAAATTTGGAGTATTTTTTTTTTACTCCAAATTGTGAAAAGAAATAATTGAGGAAAGCCGATTTGCGAGGAAAAACTAAAACGCAGTTGAATGTTACATAGTTAATAATTATCACAAAATAAATATAATAAATCACATTAGCACAAGTGTTGAGTAGAGAAGAGAGTTTTGGACACAAAGTTTTAAGTGAATGGCGATATAAAAATTTAAAGAGAATCTCAGACGTTAGTTATAATGTTACAAAGTTAAAACCTCGTCAGCAAATGTATTAAGCTATGCCTTAAATATATATGTATATAACTAAGTATATAAAAGCAGTGGGTTGCATTCGTCGCGACCAACTTGCAGAGTTGTTCACCTTGCTCCGCAATACCCTCTACTCACAACTGATCCCTTCTTTCATACTCCATCCTCTATCCTCCATCCTCACACACTTTTCGATGCACTTTCCCCAAACCCGCCTTTATGTCTTAACAACATATATAAACAATAATAATAATAAATTTGCACATTATTCTCACAAGTCTTGTATTTATTTATTTATAAGCCTTTTGTTAATTGTGAAATAAATTTTTTTACCTCAAAGATCTTGAACTTTGCCCGATATTTTGCAAATGACTCATCCTTTCATCGTCTACTCCAGACATTTGTGTTTTTTAATTTTATAAATATCGTTTTTTTATCAACTTATTATTTATTCAGCTATTAATTAAAACGTCAAATTAATTTACAACATGTATGTATTGATGTTTGTATAAATAAATATATAAATGTCGGATGAGTGTCTGGATGATGAGATGGGAGTTGAATAAAAAAGTTTCTTTGAATTTGATGTTTCTTAAAGTTTTATGTAAAGTAAATAAAAAAAAATTGTTTTTGTATTTTTTTAAGCGTATGAAGCTTGAAATCATTCAATTGATTTTTTAACATATTTTTATTTTAAAATATTCAAATAATGTTATGTGGAAAATTGATGCACAGGAAAGTTATGGAGTAAGTTGAGGATAAGGATAAGGATAAGGATACGAAGGTGGTGGATCTGAAGGAGGAGATAAAAACAAAATATTAAAACAAGTTTTAAAATTTAAAGGTATTAGTCTTTAGTGGAGATAAGAACCTGCTGAGAATACCGATATACCTACGGAGAAGTTGTTGTAGCTCAGCTAAAAGACATTGTACCAGTTGTTGTGTGTTACTTGGTCAGCGGTTATATTTTATAGAGTTGAGTGTAAGAGAGAGTGGCGAGATGACGCCACGTCCACTAAGTCAATTGAGATTTCATTTAAAAGTTTTACTTGATATATATTAGATCTAACAGATTTTTTTTTTTAAATCTTGTCAGAGATAAATTGTGGAAATTTATTTTTCATTGGTTTAGATGACAAAAAAAATTTCAATAAATTTTGTCCTTTTTGATGGAAAAAATTTGATTTAAAGTTGGTCTGAGTTTTTGCTAATAAAAGTAATTTTTTGAATCATTAGGATGGGAGAAAGAATTAGCGGAAAAAGTTTAGCTAAATAATGACAAGAGTAGGAATAGTTTATAAAGCATAGAAAGGTAAAGTGTCCATTTAGTTAAGAGAGGTAAGAGACGACTTAAGTATAAATGCACATGTTTAGTGTGAGTTTAAAGGGGGTTGTTGTGTTGTGGTGTTGGTTATTCAAAAGTATTAGTGAGCAGAGGCTCGCTTAGTACTAGAACACCAGTACAGCTAAGACGCGTAATGACGCCCTGAATCAATATGTGAGCCACTGAGATATGCATACGAACTAAGACAACCAAGAAAGTCCGTGGTGGTGCGTCCGCGTCTGAATGCCAAGACAGCTCTGCTTCTCCACACTGTTCCACACTCCTCGGGTGTAAGGCGTAGACTCAGCTTCTACCCACTACCCAGCTCTCACTAGAGCAAGAGCAACAGCAAGAGCGAGCAGAGCAAGAGCAAAAGCAAGAGAAAGAGAAAGAACAAGAACAAGAACAAGAACAAGATGAAGATAGGTAGAGTAGGGTGGCCACCTTCTGGGGAGAAATTAAAGACGAGGCAGGCACAAAAATAACGACCCGCGAGCGTACTCAGTCTTTCTCTTCACCCCTCCTTCATTCCATCCCTTCATCACTCCTTTTTTTGACTCTTCCTCTTCTTCTTCTTCCACCTTCTTCTTCTTTTGGCTTTACTCCTTACTTGTTATTCTTCTTTTATCCAGTTCTCCTTTTCCCAGCATTTTCTTTCCTCGACGGAGAAATGAAGCGACCAAGGGTGAGTAAAACAGGCGGTTGGGAGGTAAGACGTTGCCTGCGAGATGAGACGAGCAACCAAGTAGACGGGGGTGGTTGCTTTGCTTTTACTTATACTGCTTCTTTTTTTACTTTATATATACATATACATACACAAACACATATATGTATATATATTTATATATATTGCTGCTGCTGTGTAGTGGTAAGAGAAGAGGTATAATCTCCTACACGCCATAAAACCCGCGGGCATAAAAAAATAAAAGAACCGTAGGGCGAATCGGATTTCGTGGCACTCTCTACCCTTTTTTTATACATATGTATATATATGCACAAATCCTTTATGCGTATCTGTGTCATTTTGTAATTAATCGTCCATTGATTTTACATATTTTAATTTATACACAATACATATACATATATTATATATTTATGTGTGTAAGTAGGGGTTGATTTTTAGTACAACATGCATGCACGCAACCCTGTCCCAGTCTTGGAGTCTCAGTGACTACTGACTTTATATACCAGACTACAGTAGACTCGAAGCTCAGAGACCAGCAGACTCGTACGATAGACTATTTTATGATAATATCATTGTCGAAACTCGATACCACAAGATATACCCGATTGTCTTGCAAGGAAATTTGCATTTACATGCACTGAGATTGTCGAGGCCTATCATCTACTATCGTTCTTATTTCTAACATTCTATTGACAATAATCGTATACATCTAAAAATTTTTGAATTATTTTTTTTGCCAAATGTCTGTTTTATTTTTAGAACTTAAACTCTTGATAATTTCTAATAAAAGAATAATTTTAGAATTATTATTTCTTGCAACATATAATTTATTTTATTAAAAATATTAACCCCTATAATTATTTTAAGTAAACCTAAAATGTAAATAGAATTACTAGGTGTCAATATTAATAATAAATGACTATTTTAAAAATCACTTAAGTTAACCTCACGCAATAATTAGATTTACATGAAACCCTCAGGCACACACGAACGACATATGTATATACGTCGTGTTAATTAATCTCTCCCCCAAAACTAAAAAATCGATTGGCTGTTTTGTTGTTCATGTCTTGGTGTCGTTTATTTATACATATATATATAAATATTTAGCTGTGTTGTAACGGACGAGTTGTATAAGTAAGAGTGCGTGGTATAAAGCACCGACTTAAGACAGAAAGAGAAAATAGTAGATAAAAAAGGAGGCCAAGTTTGAGAGAAAGACCCGCGTGAGGGTGGACTTTGTTGGGGCTGCGGAGGGCTGAGTGCCACCCACTCCACCCGCAACGCGAGAGGGTGGAGGTTCTCATTAAGCACCCACCGCCACACGCCGGGGTTCAAATAAGAAGAATAAGAGTAAGTAAAAGAAGAAATAAGAACAAGAAGAAGAATAAGAATAAGAATAAGAAGAAGCCCAAGTTTCATCGGCGGTGAGGTGGCAAGGGATCCAGTCCTCAGAGGATATACGAGAGTAGAAGAGAGAGTATACTATAGGAGAGCGACTATGAGAGCGTGAGTGAGCAAGAGTGTAGAATTATCAGGATCTTGCGGAGGGTATGACCGGGGTACGTGGCAATATGGCCGCCGCTGATGAGTGATGCTCGTAACCCTTACTGCTGTCTTCTTCATCTTTTCTGGCACCCTCCCACCTCCTTATCACTCTGCTTAGCAGGCTTGCCTCTGGCCACCCCCGACGGATCACCGCTACTCGTTCGAGCTACTTCTTACGGGATCTGCTCTTATACACGCACCCCTCTGAATTATTCACGCGCGCCTTCCAGCATTTTTCCACAATCCCCGACACTCACACATTTACTAACACACCGATACCTATATCTCCACCGCCGACATCTTTACCACCCTCATACTCGAGGTATTATTTTGATTTTTAACCAGTGCTCTTACCTCTCACAAATTTTTTCCCATCATATCTTACATACATTTTTTCTATCATTTTTATTTACAGTCCTAAAATAACGAGCGCTGTATATAAGTTAATTATTGTCCTGGATACAAGGTCCGGCTTATACCTGCCGGTCCATGTCAACGAGTTTAATTTTATTATTATTATTATTATTATTTTCTCCACTTGCTGCAGAGCCACTACGCTTTTATATAGATGTATATATTATTTGAATTGTATTTGGTTGGAAGATATAGCTGTAAGACGGTCATCGGGAGGTGGTGGGAGTGTGAACAGAAGCAGTGGCAGAGGCAGAGGCAGCGGGGAATGTAAATTAGAAACTGGGCAAGGAATGGAACCGAATAGAATATATGTAGAGAGAAGTAGGAGGAGAAATAAGTAAAGGAGGAATGGAATGGAATGGAATGGAGGGTGAAGACGGTAAGGTGACTTGAGGGGCTGAAGGAGCTTATGTAACTTGCCTGTTGTTTGTGTCTTTATGTATGCGTGTAGTCCGCTTTATCTTTACTCGTCTACCTAGCTATAGATATATATATATATATATATATATATATATATATGCATGTTATGTATGTGTGTGTAATGGTCGCGGGCCGGCTTTGTCTTTGTCCTGGCACACAAAGTTGCCTGTTTAGTTTCAATGTGTAGTTAATATATATAAAGTATATATTATATATATAGTGTTATTATGTGTGTTGTGTTGCATATACGCGGCAACGTTGCGTGTCACGCGGCCGGTGTCCGCGCCATCACATAAATACATACACGATTGGGAGCGGCAGTGAGTGTGCATGTATCGATTGCCGGCCACCCCTTCTACTAAGTAAAGAGCCAAGTCTTACGTCTCATCCCTCTTACTCTGCTCTTGCTCTTATGTCCTAGTCTTGAGCGTCCTCTCCTCAGCTCCTTAGACCCGTAGCCTCTAGCTCGCAGTAATTATTGTGCCCGGTGGTCTCGAGACTACTCATGTGTGTATCGTGTCGGTGGGGCTCAGAACCCACACCACACCAGAAGACCCTAAATACCAAAAGTAATGAGAGTAACAAGGATATAGATTGAGGATAAAGCGAGAGAGTTATTGAGAGATAGGAGCAACATTAAGACCCGGTCCGCCCGGGAGGGTGTTTCCCTCTGATAGTTAGTCAGCTTCCGTAGGACTGTCATTTAACGGGTGTCGGGCCAACACTTGGCTACATTACTTTTATTTAAACATTATATTTTGTTTTATTAAATCAAAGCGAATCATCTTCTGGGTTTATAACTTTTGATGACCTCTCACTGTTTGAAGAAAATCTAAAGCGGAAACCACCCGAACCTGGACTTGAGCTTTTGCAAGAGATGACGGATGGGAGGGATGTTGAGGGTTCAAGACTATCGTACATATGTACATACACACAAACATACATATACTCTATATGTATGAAGACTCTTACTCTTGGTGGGTCTTGAGTTCTCTCTGTAGTCCAGAATACTCACCCCAATGAAGCTAAAAGGACGTAGGACGTAGTCCAGCCAGCAACCACAAGTCAACTTTGTCTTTCTCTCTCCCTTTCTCACTCTAGGCCCTGGACTTGGTCGAGGTGGTGTGGGAGGTTGTCTCTCCGCAGGCAATCAACCCTTCGTCTTACTGCATTACTGACCGTCTTGCGTACTCCTTGTGCTCCTTGTACACATCTACGGCAACATCTACAACAGAGAGTTTAGTTTAGGTCTAGTGTTATGTGTATAGATGCTAGCTGACTTTATACTATAGCATAAAAGTGCTTCACGGCAATGGCCCCAAGCTCAAATCGATTACCTACCTACCAAGATAATTAATTACCAAAGGACCTCAAATACAAACTTGTTGAGTCTTTCAGTTTTATTTTAACGATATCTATATATATTATTCCAGACTTAAAATATCCACAAATTCATTGAATTGATAAGAAAAAATTTTGGTTAAATAAAATACTAGTGGGTATATTTGCTTGGATTGGAATTTAAAATTTTTTTTTTGGTCAAGAAACATCAAAGGATTAGCAAAGACGAGTAAAGATGTTTAGTTTGTAGATTTATCGAAATTCTCGAGTGTTAGCAGGCATCAAAGGTGATAATCTTGGCTTCCTATCTTTCCGCAAGTCTTTAAACTCGGAATAAAAACCTTTAGAATGATAAGTAAAGACTTTTGGTAAAAGAATCTCGTTCAATTGAGTTGTGTAAAACGATAGGTCAATATTATCACCACTATCTCTAATGCAAATTGCTTAGTATTTATTTTTATCCAGTTTTTTTTTTTTTTAAATAAAAATTTTATAATTAATTAAAAAATAATTTTTAGCTTAAAACTTAGGTAGAGTTAATTAATTAAAAAAATTTTTAATTATTGAATTTAATTAATAAATATTGAACTTTTTTTTTACCAGTAAATTCACGACGTATGTATATTTAAATATAAATCCAGCGTTACGTGAAAAAAGTATTGTGTCGAAAGTCTAACAATTGTATATAACGATGTATATAAATTCTGGGGATATGATAACGAGGTACAAGCGAAATGCGTGGTTTCAACGTTGCCAAACTATTTGCCTCATGAATATCAACATCCAACATTAACAAAAATAAACTTTTTTTTCAATGTGTTACAAGTAAATATATGGTAACTCGATAACGAACGTAAATATATAATGAATAAAAAAAAATATATATAAATAAAAGTTTGAAAATATAAACATATTTATTAATTAAAAATCATATTGATAATTGGCGCGTGGCCATAGTAATTAACTTAATTATTAAAAGTTTTTTTTTCTAGAATAGACTCGAGTAATCTGTTTTCTGTCTTTGTTTTTTATTAGAGTACTAGAGTGGAAGCAGGACCGAAGAGCAGAGACTGGATGTCGAAGAGAGACGAGAGAAGAATGAGAACCGATGAGGGAGAAGTGAAAAGAGATAGAAAATAAAATAAAAAAAGAGGAAATTGAGTGGGAGAGAAACGTGGCCAGAACCATGACCACCGCAATCTCGTTGGTCAGTTCTCACTTTTATTTTTATTTACTTTTTTTAAGCTTAAGCTTTTTTATTGCCAGTTTCTCACACCCGATTTCTTTGCATATTACAGGTTGTAATTACGGTTAATGTGGACGAACAAACCTGTTTGGGTACAAATGTGTGAGGAGATTGAGATAAATGAGATGGTGATGCACTGGAGGATGAGGATCAAGAAGATGATGATGAAGAATAAGAATAAGAATAAGAAGGAGAAGAAGAAGAGGAGAAGAAGAAGAAGTTGAACTTTGAGAAACTCGTGACCAAGAGGAGGATCAAACGGAGGGCTATAAAATCAACCAACCCTTTTCAACTCAAAAGTTGTAATCATACTTTCCTAAGCTTTGATTACACCCATTTATTTATTTTCTATAATTATTTTTACTATTAATTGGTTATCAAATTATAAATTTAATTTTATTTGTTGATACTCACATATATTGTTGTCATTATTTATATTATTGATTTGGTTTTTATTTATTAATAGATTTGAATTCATTACCGCGCTTTTGAATTCGACCGGCAGATGGCGCGCGAACTCACTCGTCCGCTGAGCGAGCGTCGGGAATGTTGTGCTGAAGTAATTAATAATTATTTAATTGGTTTTAGTTGTTTGTTATTTATTTCTTTGGGATAATGTTATATTTTATAGTGTAATAGGTGTGTAGAAGTGATTGTCATGACTTTTAAAGTGCACTGTCATTTAAATTCGCGATACGTTAAACCAGTGTCGAGTAATTTTATAAATTAAATACTTTTAAATTTATTCAAGTGAATTTGTGGTTTTTTCTATTAAAAGACATTGAGTTTATTCTTTTCTATGTTTCGAGTCCAAGATTTTTAATTATTTATGTAAACTCGGGTTATTTTGACCGTTGGGATTTGAAAATGCGCAAGTACGAATGAAGCTATCGCGTATGCGCATTCAAATAATTTATTTCCCTCGCAATTATGGCGGCTAATTATTGCTGCCGGTAAAGGTTGTAATTAAGACGTTATTTCAGTGCAATCACTAATTGGCTAAGTGTCTTTACATTGTAAATAAATCACGTTTGTGATTAATCACATGATAAAATAATAATTTTCTTTTATTAACAAGTGTCATTTGTGAAAATAATTAATTCGAGTCAGTGATATGTTTTTTAATCAATTTAGTGCCAGTGTCTTTGTTCCTGAGAATTCACAACAACTAAAATCGGTAAGTCTTACTTCTAAGTCTTATTAATGGTTATTTCAATATTTTAAATATCAAAAATGCGTACTAGTATTTTATTTAGCTGAAAAAAAATATTTCAGAACAGTTATAACAAAATAATAAAAATATTATGATCCTGAAGTTAGTATACTGAGAAAAAAAATTTATTCTGATAACTAAATTTTAGAGAATGAGTTATTAATAATAATTGAATATTATTTTAATACGACAGAACATTAATTCTACAATTAAATAACGGAAATATTAATATTTAAAAATTAAGTCATATGTTATATCTTTCTGCCTTTTAACAGCTGCAAGCTCGTCCCGTGAATGCTTCAAGTTTGGAATATGAAACTTCTGAAATAAGTTTCTTACCAGGGACACTACAAGTGATGTGCGCGATCTAGTGGCGAGCATCGAACTACACCCGTTGCTGTTGGCTAACATAGTGACAACTGCCTTTCCTGATGGTAAATATTTATTAGGTTCAAATATATATTTATTAACTTATTCGAACAAATATACATATTTATTCTAAATGAATATATTTTTTTATGTCTAAGTGATATTTATTATAGTTAATATAATGAAACTTTGCTTTAATATTTGTGGGTTTGTTGGCACTATTAAATAATTTAGTTGTCTATCAGATAAATATTTTCTTAACTTTACCAAATGATTTTATTATCTTAGAGAGAGAAATATTAACGTCAACCAAATAGAGTCTATTAAATCATGTGTTAAAAATGACAAAATAGATTATTTTGACGTAATCAAATTTACTTGTCCCAAATAAATTTTAGTTTAACAGAATTTAACAAAACCGATTTAATTGTCCGAAGAGAAATTTTTTCTCAGTGTAGACAATCAATAATTGTTAGATTTTTTTTACAACAAATCAATTACAAAAAAAAAATACTATAAATATGCACATGTAGAAAATTAAAAAAGCTCTAGGTGTAATTTTTCAAAAATAATTTATCGTTTTTTAAAAAAAACCAGAAATTATAAGACGTTCGCCAACTTTAGTAAAAATATTTAAAAAATTAAAATTTTTGACGAAATAAAAAAATAGACAGACTAAAAGGGAATCTGCGTAAGATGTAAGCTGAGAAAAAAAATTTAAGAAATGAGGGGTAGGAAGAAAATTAAGCACAGCCCGGTAATTTGAGGTATTGATTTTTATAGTCTTGGCAGGCATATATTACAAGTCCTTTCCCTTTTCTTTATATCCATACATTTTTCTCCTCTTAAATTTTTTTGTTCTCTTTCCTCAGCAACCCTCATCGCCCTCTTGTTACCCACCCGAACTTTTTCCATTCGCTTAATTTAATCATTAATCATACATGTTATTAATTACCTCATACATAACTATTTTATTTGAATAATGATAATGAGACACAATAGAGTCTAGACCAAATCACTTGAACCCGATAACCATCAGCAGCAAGTCAATAATAAACTAAATAAATAAAAATAGACAAGAGTAATGATGACTCTTGACACGATTATTATTTAAAATAATTTCAAGCCTCCATAATATATCCAGTATATCATTGAATATATAATATATCGGTGTAAAGGTGACGATTCGGAAGAATACACTAGGGTAAATTGACAAAAGCCTCAAGGGAAATGGGATGGAAAGGGTCCCGGCAGTCCCAGTCCCACTTTTCGAGTGCAGTTATATATCCTCACAAAAGATACACACATATATAATTCTTAAATATATTTACATCTTATATCAACATAATATCTGCATGCTCATTTGAATATTATAAGTCGAATAAGACTGATTCATATGTGAGAAAATAACGATTTCGCGGTTCGCTGCTCCGCGTGAGTGGCTCCGTTTTTATATTTCTCAACTCCACCAACTCTGATCCTTTATTATAATTGCGAATATATAAATCTCCATCCACATTATAATAGAGTATATGTTTGAATAAATTAAATATTAAATATGTCTTGTTATCATTTGGCAATTTGATCTCACGGTTATAGCTGTTAGTTTGCTAAGAGTATAAGCAGCAGCAGGTATAGGTGTAGTTACATTACATTAGTGAACTAGTGTAGTAAGGCATAATATAAGCAGAAGCAAGAGCTACTGATGACGAACGCTAAAGGGGGAAAGCCGTTCGATTTAGTGCGGTGAACCGAAGCAACAGGTGCGAGAGAGTAGAGCAACTTGCCCTGATATATAAAACTACCTTATAAAAGCTCACGTATTAAATCTATAGCTCGCATCGGGACAAATAACTTGAATCAGTGTATCAAGGATAATAAACAAATAGAGGGGAGGGTCACAGGGGAGGGTATATTCTACACATACTCCAATATATCATATTATTATTTATTTGTTTATCGAGTTTTATTTTTAGCTACACTTGTAATATTTATTTGACTGTTAAACTCTTGGATTAACACTAAATCGCTTGCCGAGTATATTTATTTCGTATGCGTGACTTTTAGATACGTGTGTAAGATAACGCGCACGATTCGAGAATCGTTTTTCACTGGCTATAGGTGTCGTGTTCTATGGGTTATATATTTTAGTGTCGATTAAGTTAATAATCGCTTTTTTAAATTATTTTTTCTACTCTACTTTTATATAGGGGAAGGGGGGCAAAAGGGGTAGCGTAGGCAAAACGGGGTACCCCCAAAATTTGATAAAAAAAAATTTTATATTTTAAATGGTTTTTAAACATTCCAAAATCACTTCTGTAAATATAATTAAGCGATACTTTGAATTTTTTTTGGTAAACTTTTTCAAAAATCAGTTGTCAGTTGAAAAATATTAATGACGTTTGTTTTATGATAAAAACTATTAAAAATTTTTTTTCTTCTTTTGTATCCAATAAACATGTAAAATATAATTTTTCTTCATGTAAATTACTTAAAAAAAAATCCAACTTAATCAAATTCGTTTAAAATCCAGATTTTTTTTTTTTACCTTTTTTAGGGGGTGCCCCATTTTGCCCGCAGAAATGAAAAATTTTTTTTTTTCGACGGTAACTGAAAATTTCTTCTATTTACTTTGAACACACAGAAAAAAAGGATTTCTTGGCGTAAAAAATTTTTTCTTGTTCTAAGAAAATTTTTACTTGAACCAAGAAATTTTTTGTATTATAAAGTGAAAACAAAACTTTTCTTGGGGTAAGATAAAATTTTCTCGGAACAAGAAAAAAATTTTTTAGGCGAGAAAAAAATTCTTGAGCCAAGAAAAATTTTTGTCTTCAATTCATAATACAAAATATTTCTTGCGACAAGAAATTCTTTTTTTCTGTGTATCATTAAAAAAAAAAAAAAGATTTAGCGTATTTGAGTCCTCGAAAACTTGGTATTTCTCTAAGTACCCCCTTTTGCCCCTCCCTCCCCTATAATTACACGATTAAAGTCAAAAATTAAATTTATTTAAAAGTCTAGTGATACATGTAAGAAAGATATATAATAGATGGAGGCATTAAATAATGATAATGATTATGATACAGTTTTTATATGTTGTATTTATTTATTTTTGATTAAGAAGATACTCATCAACTCAATCACGAGAGGATTAATCGTTTGTGTCTGTATACGGATCGTTGATCCGATGACCTCCAATCGAGAATGCAGCCGTACTGTAGAGCCGTAGTACTTTTATTTATATTTATTTTCTTTTGTATATTATACCACATGGGAGAGTAAGGAAGAATTTATACGGTCTATTATTCTCATCGAGAAAACGCTGTCTCAGTTTACTCGTATCATTACACGTGTGTTATGAATGTGTTTATGTTCCCTATAGCCAACAATTTATCCAATATACAAGTGGATTTTATTTATATATAAATATCTCACAATTCGACTCTATATACATTCTGTTATAATATGGAGCTAGAGTTTTAGTACTGATACAGAGAATAGATCTTGAGCTAGAAGAGGTCGTCACGCGTCAGAAGATTTTCATTTTTTGTTTCCTCGCAATCCTCGGCGCTCTCATGCCGATTCTTTGCTTCGATTTTTACTGTTTTTCCTCGAATATCTTGCAAAACTTTTTTTTTTTCCACCAAGAAATATGTAACTGTTGTATTAAATTATAATTATTAGCCACAGGCGTTTAAAAATTATTTTAAATTCTGTAAAATATATTTTACTGCACATTCGCATGTCAAGTTTTAAAAATATCCCGATATCGATGTTTTACACGGTATAAATTATAAAAAAGACACTAGCGAATATTATAAAGAAACAATGTTGCAGTTTTACTCCGATTCAATTTATTATTTACGGCAAAAAACTTCATTTATTGATTCATTTTTTATTGGCTTGTTTATTTGCATACATGGCGGTAAGACGTAACCGGAAGTGTCCAACAAATCGACGTAATTTATTTTTATATTTGCGACCCTAGAATAGAATTATGTATCTTCGATTCGATAATTTAATAATAATTTTAAATGACAGATAGAAATTTTTGAAAATATTTTTCGCGAAATTATTGGCGCGGTAATTCAAAAAAAAATTCTCAACTGAAGGTAAATATTCTTGATTAAAGAAAATTTTTTTGGAGACCTAAATTTTCTCAGATAAAGTACACAGAAAAATAGAATTTCTTGGCGCAAGAAATATTTTGTATTATGAATTGAAGACAAAAATTTATCTTGGCTCAAGAATTTTTTTCTCGCCTAAAAAATTTTTTTCTTGTTCCGAGAAAATTTTTTCTTACCCCAAGAAAAGTTTTGTTTTCACTTTATAATACAAAAAATTTCTTGGGTCAAGTAAATATTTTCTTGGAACAAGAAAAAATTTTTTGCGCCAAGAAATCATTTTTTTCTGTGTAGAAATCTTCTCCAACCAAGACGAATTCTCTTGGCTCAAGAAAATCTTGACTTAATTCCCGAAAACGTTTGTCTTCAAAAATATTTTCTTGACTCAAGATATCTGTTTTTTCTGTGTAGTCGAATTATTTGCCGTCGCCGCAACTTGAAATAATTTATTGCCTGGTAATAAATAAATTGGAGGTAAAAAAGTAAAAATAAAATAAAATAATATATTTGATATACAAAAGGGAAAATAAACAATTACAATAGATTGTTGTATGAGTAAAGTTTAATCTTGTTCTCCCTACTCGCGTAACGCAACACCGCGGCTCGAGTAGAGTAGAGGTGTGTCCGGGTTTGTAGCAAACCGTTCAAAGGCCGTAGTGCGAGAAGTTAAGTCCGAGTATCACGAGCATCAGAAGAAGAGACTAACAAGAAGAAGATACTGAGGAGGAGGACAAAGAATATATAGGGACGTGCATACCGCGGTGGGTCTCAACTTTAATACCATCTCAAATGCATTCATGGAAATATGAAATCTCTTGCAAAAAATATATTAATTTTTTTTTTCTTTCTTTTCTGTTTTTTTGTTGCTACCGCACGAAAATTTCTTAAATATTTATTATAATCCAATAATGATAACAATAATAAAGTTTATCGCTCGGAGTTAAAATGGAAAATAAATAATAATAAGTAATAAATAAGCACGTGCGGATGCGTTTTCTCACGCGGTTCGCGGTCCAAAGAAACGTACGTCTGTACGCAGCAAATTGAACGGATATTCGTATCGATGCATACCGCAGCCTTGCATCAGTAGACCAGTTTATGGATCAATATATATACTTGTTTTTATTTTTATTATTTTATTTTTTTTAAGTGGATATCGAGATGATCCAATAGCCAAAATGATTGTCGGGCAGCAATGAGAGCGAGCGGTGTATCGATACGTGACTCATACACGATATATATCTTAAGGTATGAGCCAGCATATGTACGCCGGAGGCAGTTGCATCACGTACCTTTACTCTGTATTGCCGATACCATGAGCACATCATGTATTTTATAGACAGTAGAAGCATATATATCTATATATCTATATGTATATAGAAAGAGTAAGACAATAAAAGAAGAGAAGATATGTGATATTAAAGAATAAGAAGACAGCTGTTTGTAAATGGAAAGAGGGGAGAGGATTAAACCGGACCGTGATTCCATTTCAACCTTTCAATAATATCGTACGCGCCTCCTGTATGCATGCAATATATGATTCAATCCGTTATAAAACAAAGCAATGCCGCCCTTTTTAACTTTTAAAATTTATTCATTAAAAAATTATCGGAAATGGAGATAATAATTTTCTTGAATTTATTTATTTTTTTAGAGAGAGGGTGGGAGGGATTTAAATGTTGACAAGTAACGGAAGAGGAAGTGCATGAACCCGAGAGGAAAGTGGTCGGTGTTAGGGCACGTCTGACTCACGTCACGTTACGGCAACGGCAACGGCAACACAAAACGGAGTATAAAGAAAAAGAGTGAGAGAGGAAGGCGACAATTAGGCCACTGCCCGTCCGTTTACGCGCGATCTTGAACGAGTGCAACAAAACCGTGAGACGAAATTGAACGAGGATAAAAGATGAGGATGAGGAACATCCAGAGGATGATCGACTTGGGTATTGGAGCCAGAGAGTGAGATGGAGATGGGAAGAGGGAGGTTTTAACTAGACTTGGACTATTATATAGAAGAGCAGTAAAATAACTATTGGTAGGAATAGAACCTCGTGTATAATACGGTCTATGGGAAGAATGCAGACTACGTTAGGAAAATCGGTTTGCTGGGATATGGAGATATGCAACATTACAAGTAGTGTTGTGTGCAGTCAGATACTAGCATACTGACGCCTTTTACCTTCCACGAGATGTTTACTCGCGTGCGCCGACCTTTCAAGGGGGTCAGACCGATTCGACCTCGGCTTTTTTCTTTTTCTTTTTCTTTTTATTCTTTTATTATAACATATCCTTGTAAGCTTTTGTTTTTATTTATCTATCACTTTGATATTCTTTGCGTGCATAGATTAACTTAAATATCATGTTAATTTTTATTTTATTTATATTTGACTATCAATCAAAGTCGTGAGTCTTTATTTTATAAATTATTAAATTACGTTTAAAAAAAAAAAATAATAATAAAATTTTTATTTGCCTGAATTCGAAATGTAAATTTTTTATATGAGAATTTACGTAACACGAAATAGTTTGTCGTAAAAATAAAGATCTGTTAAAAAATTGTTAGTCTTAGTACATTCATACGTAAATATATAATATATAAGAGTGGAGTAGAGTAGAGTAGAGTGGAGTGCCTTAAAAAGAAGCAAGTGTTGGTACGTTACGGATATGACTTTTCCGAGAATAGTCGTTGAGAGCAAAATGGTAATTGGAGAAACGATGCACCACAACTAAATTGCCTTATGCTTTAGTTGTGTAAAGTCGAGGCAAAGTGGCAAGCGAATGCCAACCAGAGTAGAATAAATATATCGGGCATAGAAAAAATATTCTACATCCATCAATCCATATATATATAAATATATTTATAAATTTATGTTTTTATGTTTTTGAGTGAAAAAAATTGATGACATTTTAATTGTTTAAACTGGCGGGTTATTTTTTAATCAGCGAAATATTTCGTCGACTGCAATATAAGATAAAAGAAAAGGAGCGGCAGGGGCAACGTCGCCTAGACTATGGGTTGTAGCGTTCAGCTTCAGCACAGTGATTACGAGGCTGATTGGGCCGCGCGTGATGAGACGGCGGCGTCCTGCCGACCGACCACAAGCTCGTGACGAACGAGCATTGGCTTTTCTTATTTATTCGCGTTGAGGCCCCTGAGTTTTATTTTAGCGACCTGGCGACTAAATGCGGGGTGATGTGGGGAACTCGTCCCGCGTTTAAGGGAGCCAAGGGTGTGGATCAGGATAAAGAGGATCTGAGGTACTGAGTTTACAGTTGAGATAAAATGATAAAATAAAAAAGAGTAACAGGGATAAATATATCTATATATATAAGAAGAGAGTAATCGTACGCGAAAACGAAAGAAGCCGCTTTAGCTTGTGACTATAATTTTATATCGCGGCTCTCTCTACTCTCTGCTACCGCGAGGGGTGCTGGTGCACCAGCTCACCAGCTCACCAGAAGCCACGCCCACTCTGTGTGTCCCCGACCGAGAGACAAGTTGAGAGTTGACTTGAGCGCCGCCGCTGCTACTGTATACTCTTATATATATATGTATAATATATTTTTTTTATCTTACTTTTTTTTTATTATGATTATTATTGTTATATTCCATCTCTCGCGCACTTTTATCGGATGCGTGGTTACTTAAATTTTTTTTACGCGGCATAATACTTTTATGTAGTAGACTGGGTTGTGTATATGGGATTTGGATGCGGTGGATGCTGGATGGTTGTGTTTTATTGTATGTCGTGTTGATACTCATTCTGTTTAGCTGAAGATTGTATATGCTGGAGTAGAGTGGAGTAGAGTGGAGTGGGTAGTGCACAATTGGTAAATTCAACTTCTTACTCTTTCTTGCGGCTCTTAACTCTTCTAAGGCGCGCGGCACAACTCGAATCCGCTCAATTTCGCCTGACGCCAAGCGGCGACCGCAACGCGTGACTGCCTAACTGCTTTTCGTTTAAGTTTTAAGCTTGAGACCACGCCAAAGATAATGGCTTTTCGTTGTCTCTCTTTGGGTTTAACTTAGGAAATCTTGGATCAAATAGTGTATACACGCTTTGACTTATTATTCTGCCGGGAATATATATTTTTCTTCAATCATCTCTCTTGTTATTATTTGCTATACGTATTATTTATTTACATTACACGGCTTACTCATTTTTTATCTCATTTTAATGTATCAAATATCTTTTTATTTATTGTGGAAAATTATTGTCACAATAATTACATTTTTATTTTTATTAAATTATTTAAGACGAAATTTATTTCTTTTATGACAAATTATTATATGATCCTGAAGTTAGCAGACATTTAAAAATTTTTGAATTTTCGTATTTCAACAAATCAATTGTAAAAAAATAAAATAAAAATATGCATATGTAGAAAATTTAAAAAACTACAGGTGCAATTTTTTCAAATATTTTTTTTTTATGGTTTATCGTCTAAAAAAAAATCCAAAAATTATTAGACGTCTGCTAACTTCAGTATCATATTATTATTTCATGTCAAAAATATTCAAAATTACTTACTTTCACTTTTTTTAGACGATTATTGAATTTTAGTTACGGCAAAAATTTAAATTTATAACTGATTTTATTGTAAAAAAAATGTATCTAAAAATTTTCGTGATATAAAAAAAAATATATTGTCTGACTTGATGCCTGAAAAATGTATGAAACAGTTTTGATAATATATAAATATATAATTTGAAAATAATAAGAGACAAAAGGAGTGATTGAATCGGATGAGGTCAACGATCTCGTGTCCCGGTGATCCTCAGAGAATACCAGAGCACACACGATACACAAGATAGCTAGTGTAGTGTAATGCAATGTATATAAGTCGAGAGTTTCTGCTGTAGTTCTTGTGTGTTCAGATCTCAAGTAGAGAAGTTAAGACTCCAAGAGAAGATTATTGTGCGGCAGGAGGCCAGGCCACGACCCCGGGCGGCCACGAGCCTCAGTCCAACATCTGAGCACACATACGTGTATTTTATTCTTTATATAAATATATATATATCTCTTACCTACGTGATCGCGAGCAGAACACAATGCCCATCATTTCTTAATCGCTCGAGTGCTCGTGCAATCCACGCATTCGATCTTCTTATTTTCTCATTTTTTTTTTCTTGTTCTCTATTGTTTATTATTACTCTATAAATATTATTTCCAATCGCTCACTCGCGATTATTTAAACTGCAAAATAAAATAAAAAAAAAACCATTGAGTTGATAAGTAAAAGCTGGAGATTTCAACGCGCGACTTGCGTACCTCTTTCCATATAAAGTCCTCCCTCATTTTCCCCATTCACTCCCTCTTGAAAACCTCTTTTCATCCCTCTCACTCATACCCTGGCTCACCCTTTCTAGTTTTACCCGGTTCGCTATTCACCCACCGCCACCCCGCCATTTTCTATACGGGTCCATGGTCAAACCCGCCCCTCATATATCTCACTCTTAAACTTTTTTCTTATTTTATCTCACTCACGCTTTTCCACGATCCTTTACCATATCACACACCAGTATTTATTATTTATTTATTTATTTTTTTTTTGAGATTACGGTTGGCTAAAGAGACATGGATCGATGATCTACCGGTACTTTTAATCGATCCACCGGTCCACGAAGGAGTTAATTGTCTTGACAATCGTCACATCTTTTCCTCTTGGATAGTCAAAAGTTTCACTTGATTTTTTTTTCAAAACTTTCTTTGTTTTAATTTTTTTTATTACCAATAATTTTTTATTTATTAAAATTTATATAAATATTCCATCATAAATTTTTTATCAGTTTGTTTAAGAAATATAAATTTTTTTTACACAAAATCTGAACAAAAAAAAAATTTATGACATTTTCTAAAATAATTTTCTTCCTGTTAAGAAAAAATACATAAAAATAATAAAAACTCACATGGTTTTACAGCAAAAGTATACAATAATTATTAAAAAAAACTAAAAATTATACATTACTTTCTACTCACATATATAACTACAAAACAATGAATAACCGCTCATACATATAAAATGTGCATACATTATATTTACGTAAAAAACGAAAAAAAAAAAATCAAGACAAAGGATTTTTCCCAGCATGCACACTAGCAACAATCGCGAGATTGTTCATCTATATTGAATAACTTTTTCTGCAAAGATCCTCCTCAATCGATCAGTAAAAATAATAATAATAAAAAATTATAAAAAAAGTTAAGTAAAGTAAAGCAAAATATATAAATTGTAAGACTGTGTGTAAGGTTTTTACGACCAATCAGTTTTAAATTTCTTCCTCAAAGTCATTTTAACTCCATTTCCATGAACAACCTGTTTTAACAATTACTATCACTCTTATATATTTATATAAATAGCTAGTTAAAAGTATTAAATAATAACATACGTTATGAGTAGAGAATGTGTAGAAAAAAAATATATGTGGATGTGTTTTTATTGTTGATGATAAAGCAAAAAGAGATCCGGTAAAAGACAGAAACCTTTCACTTCGTGGTCCAGGGAACACGAGGTTCGAACTCGATGGTACATCATGTTCCCACAAGTGCATCGAGGCCAGTTTTAAACATTCAGACAGACATATACACTAGCCATGCCCTTTTCACCTGTTTTATTATTTTTTTTTAATTTTATTTTAGAGTATTTTTTAAATTTATCTGTTTATACTCCAAGAGATTTTTCATTTTTCTAAAAGTAAATATACGTATATGTATATATATAAATTTATATAGATGGATGGTTGATATATTTATGATTGCATGTAGAAATGTAGCCAAGCGCCCAGTTATCGGTAATAAAATAGCGCCCAAGTACTTACGCTCTATGATTCTGAGTGGCTGCAAATATTTTTTAACCCTTTATATATATATATATATATATATTGTATATTTTTACACTTGCAAGTCACGGTATCCTTTATCTAGCGGTCTTGCAGAGGATCCTCTTATTTTATTTAATCCAAAGATATAACCATTTTATAACTACAAATAATTACTAAAGAAATATTAATTGTGTAAAAGGAAATAATAGTAAAAGTTATAGTCAGTTATCTAAAATATTACTCAAAGTAAAAATGAATAATAAAAAAATCTAAATTACGTCTTAAAAAAAGTAAAAAAGTAAAAAGGAAAATAGTGAGTACTCGTTTCTCAATCTACACAAGCGAATATTTATATTATACGGATGGGCAAGGCTAGTCCGTCCTGTGGAAGGCGAAGACAACGCCCTTACTTATACCTATATGTCTGTATATATAAAACCGGGTGAACTTGGGGGTGGAAGAGGTTGGGGGAGAGTAAAGATGAGAAACGCTGGGTACTAGGGTTCGGAGGATGAGATCTACGTGGTGGTGCTGGTAGAAGTGGTGGTGGTGGCGGGAAGGTTTTTCCTTTTTCCTTTTTCCTTTATTATTTAGCGTGAGCGTGAGCAGGACCGAGTGATTCTCGAGAAAATAGTTAAAAGAGTGGGGGCCTTTGCGGGGTGACGGCAGTGAAGGAAGAAGCAGAAGAAGACGAAAGAGGCGGTGGTACGAATGTAGATGAGGAAAAAGAGGGCAAACGGTTGATGCTCGTGGTGGTAGTGGTAGTTACTGGTGGTAGTAGATGGGTTGGACCCCTCGCCGGGGGGGTTGCTGGCGATGTATAAGCAGCAGAAGAAAGCGTGGGTCGATTAAAAGTAGCGAGGGTGTTTCTCCTCTCGTTACCGTATCTCCTGCGCAATGAGTGCAAGTGAGATCTGATGATGATTTTACTCTTACTCTTACTCTTACTCTTACTCTGGTGGCGCAGTCGGTTCCGTTGGCTCTTCTGTTGGCTCTAGATGGTCGTCGGTGGGAAAACGAGAAGAGAAAACGTACGATGAGGGGGGTACACACCAGCAACCGAGGGACTTTGACGTTGTTGCCTGTAGTAGTGAGTATGAGGGGGATGCTCTGCTCAAGAAAAACGGGGAAAAGACGTTGAGCGAGTGCTAAAGATGTAAAACAAACATAACAGAGGGAGACAGAGCTGCGGTTCCGATCTACTCTACTGGGGGTTGAAAATTCTTTACTAATACATTTACATCTACATCTACATCTATACCCAAATTTACCTCTGCCTTTCCCTCTGACTATGACTCTGACTCTGGCTCTGACTCTGGCACTATGTAGTGGATATAAACCAGGAGGATGAGAGGGACAGTGAGGAATCTTCAGCTTAGATTTAAGGAAAAGGGTTAAATGAATTTTTTTATCTCCCTGATGGTTATTTTTTGTCGATAATGTGAATTTATTTAGAGTTAAAAATAAAAAGCAAAAGCTCTGGTTCGAGGAAAAGGATCCGAGTCCAAGTAAATTTTAATTCGAAACGCGATCAAAGAATCTAGCTAAGGGGTTGATGCTATTTCTTGCGATTATTACGAACCGTAGTCGCATCGACGGTGTCTCCGATCACCTGGAAACTTTCTTGAGGGCATGGTGTGGAGTTTAAGGAGCAAGGAAGAGCAAAAATAAAATAAAGGAGTTTGAGTGAGAGTAAGAGTTGTGAGTGAGTGAGTGAGTGAGTGATTCGGAGAGAGGGGGAGGGAGGGAATGAGCCAGAGGAAAAGAGAAGTCAAGAGTCACGGATTCAATCTCCAAAGCAGTACACGAACCCTTGGTTACAGCTGCCTCTTCAGGGGTTGAACTTTAATTTAACGCATCGTAGAGCGCATCTCCACTGAAGATTTCTATGAGGTAAAACATCGACACGAGTTTGCTGTATGAGAAGATGTATTTTATATTACTAGTTCCTAAATTTACTCTTCGATAACGGTTACTGTTTTTATTTTTATTTTTGTTTATATAGAGAGTTTTTGATGGTCGGACTATTGAAATTTACGTTTTGGTGCTGGTACAGAGCTGTATTAAATATAATTAAATTTATATTTTTATTTTAGATTTTATTTGAATTCTGAGTGGAGAAATATATAGATATATATTGGATGTTAAGTGATCTTGATTTCTTTTATTCGCGGTAGTCTAGGTCTTTTGCACTTCTGGTTTGAACAAAAAAAAAATTAAGTTGAATAAAAAGCTAGAAGTAATAACGAAAATGAGGAAAAAGAGACTCGAGAGGGTCGAGGCTTTTCCACGAAGACGATTAAATCTGTGAATGAACCGGGCAAGAGTTGAGAGACGATAGCAAATGGCGAATGAATGGTTTCGCTGCTTTTCGTTCTCCAGTTATTTCATTTTACATTTTTTATACTTATTTTTGTAACTTATTTTTCTTCAGACCGATTCTCTGATCCTTTCTAATTATGTCATAACCATTTTTAACCAATGCCCACTTTAGTTTATCCTTTTATATTTTTTTAAAAGTCGGTTAGCTTTTTTTTTAATATTTTTTTATTGGGACATGGAGTTTCGGGTTTTGTTTATTGTGAAGAGAAAAGGTGAAGGAGTTGTACAAGTCTCGAAAAAATAATATATATATATAAATATATATGAAGGAGACGGAAACGCAAGTATATGCGTTCTACTCATCCGCAGAAATCATGACTTGAGCGCTATATTTTCTTCTTTGTCTATCTTATTCTTATTGTTATTGTTCTTATTATTATTATTTTGTTGGGTTTACTCAAGACTGAAACAGAGACCAAGACTAGAGCTCCAAGTTGTTTCATGGACCACGGCCACAGCTATTGTTCCTTGAACCCCACTGTAAAATCATCCTTGTACATTATGACCAAGACTCAAATATATATAGATTATTTTTCAAGACAAACTTCTTCATTATTCATCATATAAGTATTCCTAAGATGTTTTTCATTTTTGCATTCTAGTGATCAAAAAATTTTTTTAATTTCCCGCTATAAAAATTTTTACCCAACGAATTATATTTCGGACTAAAATTCGGATCTGGTACAAATATTTTTGAAGGATAAATAAACTTTTTAATACTTGTATTTTTATTTTCAACATCTCTTGTAACGAAAATGAAAAAAAAAAAAAAATTAATTTCACCGAGTTTTGGTGAAGGAGCAAAAACATTACCGCTGATGGTGATTTTTAAAACCAAAGTACCCGCAAGAAGATCAAAGACTTGGTTATACTCTGAGACTTTAAGAAAATTTTAAAGCTTTTCTTCCAAAGCTGATACTCGAATTTCATTTTATTTTACTTCAACACCAAATTAAATATATTTTCTTTTCAAAGGACTTTAATGTTAAAGCCAAGATATTTTAGCGACAAAGTTAATTTTATATTTACGCGATAAAAGATCGAAGTCTTGTGGTTGCTGACAACATCCGGCGAATTAAGACAAATATATATCAATATCAATCACTTAAAACCGTCGTGCTACTGGCAATCAAACATTTCGAGTGACTTTTTTTATAATTTATTGTCATTCATTGAAAATAGTAAAGATAGAAGTCATTGACTCAGCTTCCGGTTTAACTCTGGATATGCTTCTCACCGTTGTCTTTCTTGTTCACGGTCTTTCTCTCTCGATTTCTTGCTCACTTACTCAGTCAATCAAATAAATAAACCCTTCTCTCTTCTTTGTCCTTTAATTCACAATATCCGTGAATGCATCTATCCTTCGCCGTGACTAAAATCCCAGGCTATACACTTGTGTTATACAGTTTACCAACTATTATATATACATATACCTGATACCTATACCTGAGATATTAATCTCAGTGGTAGTTAGATGAATGGCAGTATTTCGGAGGCTTGTGAATTAGTAACGCGATCGTTTCTGACGCGCCTCCGATTCGATGCGTCTCTATTTTCGTATCAAGATCCCTATAGTAGTTTCTTTATACTAAACTATATCCATTCACTATCATTTTTTTTATTTATTTCAATATTTTTATTTGTTGACACTTGGCCAAAAATTGGAGTAAACATTCAATTTTATTAGAAAAAAAATTTTTGCATTATGAATTGAAAACGAAAATTTTTTAGGGCGGGAAAAAAAATTCTTGCGTTAAGAAATCTTTTTTTTCTATGTTTTCTCCGCTGATTCGTACACACACAGAAAAAAAGAATTTCTGGGCGCAAGAAATTTTTTGTATTATAAATTGAACACAAAAATTTTCTTGGGACGAGAAAAAATTTTTTGACTCAAAAAGTTTTTTCTTGCTCTGAGAAAATCCATTCCCGCCGTAAGAAAATTTCTGTTTTCAATTCATAATGCAAAAAATTTCTTGGGCTGGGAAAAAATTTTCTTGGGGCGAGTAAAAAATTCTTGTGCCAAGAAATCCTTTTTTTCTGTGCAGAAAAAAAAATTTATCTTGAGTCAAGAAAATATTTTTGAAGACAAACGTTTTCGGGAACCAAGTCAAGATTTTCTTGAGCCAAGAGAATTTGTCTTGATTAAAAAAAATTCGTCTTGGTTGGAGAAGATTTCTACTTTATATGAGAAAATTTAGGTCTCCAAAAAAATTTTCTTTAATCAAGAATATTTACCTTCAGTCGAGAATTTTTTTTTTCTATGTACGAATCGCCGATATCTATCCGAACTAATCGATTTAAAAAAATTTTCGCTACAAATAAAAGCGCGGTTCAAATTTTATAGCCCGCGAAATTTTAAAACCAATCTGACAAGTACTTTTTGAATCGCGGCTCCAAACCGATTGATGACAAAGTATTTAGAAAAATAATATATGAGAAAATCAGGAAATGCACAAGATTTATTTACCAGACTGTCTTTTTAGTATCAGAGTAATTTAAAGAGAGTTTATTGTCAATAAAAGTAAAAAATGTTTATCGCAATAAAAAAAAGCATAAAAAATATAGAATTTTTTCTCGCAAAAATAACATTTTAGTGTCTAAATGATTGGCATACGAGTACATAGCCCGTATATGTAATTGTATATGGCCTCCTGTTTTACGACGACAATTATAGTTATATATCTTAGTGGAACGAGGACACGGACATACACGAGTCGTGTATATGAGTATCGAATTTTCCTTACCTACTCGAGTTACTCGGGCGTTACTTTATTTAAGAGTTTACAGATCTTTTAAGTGATACCAATAGTTTATTAGTTTTATAATTGACTAGTTTGCTTTGCTGAATCACATGCACACATATATATATATCTATACATTATACATTAAATACATAACATTGACAACAGTTGTACAATGGACACCTCACTCATTTCCTCATGTAATTACAAGACTGTTTAGAGGCCCATAAAAAAAATTCTTCCTGCATTTATTTGAAAAGGAAAATTGGCATGCCGCAAATTTTTATGCTTCTGTAATTTGAAATTATTCACAATAAATTTTTTCCAGATTCCAAATGATATGTTTGATGTTTGTATATATGTATACATACAATGTATATTAAAGTTTATAATAGTTTGAAGAAGTGAGGGACCGAGGGAATGAGGGAGTAGAAATCGATAGAAACGATAAATGTAGAGGCTGTTTAGTTTGAAATTCCAGGAGCTCGTGTTATGTTAGAAGCCAATAGTTCCAGGTATTACATGCTCGGTTACGGCAAAGTCTTTTATGTCAGCAGCAGCACACAGTCGACTACGTGTTATGTGAATAACACAGACAATAACAATACTCGTGTACCATACACACGCTGACTCACATCCTTCATCATTAAATGCATACTTTCTTGTATTTTGTTGCTACGCTACGATACAAGTCCACGAGTCTATTTTGTATTGTTTTAGAATACTAATAATGATGCTAGAAACTACTTTTTTTTTTTTTTTTTTTGTTAAACAAATATATATTTGTAGTTACGGTGCAATTATGAAAAAAAAAAAATTTAGAAAACTCACGTGCATATTAATGGCAATAATGCTTAAATTTTTATTGTTTTTTTTTTATTGCTTTGTATGTATTGACATTGTTTCAACTGTCATTATCATAAATCCGTAATTACTCAAGTTTTTTTAACAAAAAATTTTCTATTCTTTTTAAATTAGAAAAAAAAATTTTAATTATTACAGTGTAAAAAATCACCGGGGTAAGTCCAAACGGTGTAGGTGTAAAAATCGGCGGTGTTAAATTTCAACACCGAAAGCGGTGTTAAAATAACGCCGCTGCCGGTGTAGATATTTTTTACCGGTGTTAAAATATTTTTACTTACTCGATCACTACACAGTAAAAAACGAATTGTCAAAGTGTAAAAAAAAGCGTATGTTAAAATTCTGTGTGTTGAATTTTTACCACTTTTGTGTGTAAATTTAACACACAGTATTTATCTTGTTTGAACTGTCGCAATCGATTGATTTTTTAACACACAAAAATGTTATTTTTTTCGAAAGTAACCTTTTTTATATGTTACTGTCAAATCAACACTCAAAATATGTTAAAAAAATATCGACCATCACAAAAGAATTCTTGGAAAACTTTTACTTTTAACATATGCGTATGTAACTTTTTTTAACACTCACAAGATGTTAAAATGATACATAAATAAGTGTAAAACGTTCGTTTTACACACGATATGTTTTGATTTTGACGGATCCTTTTTTACTGTGTATACTTGTTAATAAATGATATTCTTTATTAATTTTCATAAAGAACTGACATTTGTTGTGTTTTATTATCTTTAAATTTAATACTCCAAGCGGACGCAGTTTATCCTGCTTTTACACCGATTTTACTTTGCTTTTACACCGGTTACCCCGATTTAACACCGGTGAATTACTCCTCCTACACCAGTGTAATTTTATTTTAACACCGGGCGGAGTTAAAATGAGTCCATTTTTAACACCGTTCTTTTTACGGAGTAACAGTTCAATCTCCAAGTAATGCAACATCTCACCTAAGTCAGAGTTAAATAGATCGCGACATTTAAAAAAAAAATAGAAACTGCAGCAAATAGTATTGTCCATATATTCGCCGTTGGTCCGTGACAAAATCCCAGCAGGTGGGATAGTCCACCTTAAGCTTGTACTTGCAGAGAATCTCTGTCTCTGTCTCTGTCTCTGTCTCTGTCTCTCTACACACCGATGATGATAACGTGGAAAAGAGCGCGGGGGAGGTGCTGCCGGAAGCGGGCAGGTGACTGGTAGTTCCGCTCGATCGAACGCTGTTCCGCGCCACGGGGCCCGAAGATCAGTCGGTGTATAATGTTCTACTCTCTAGAAGCATCAGAGCCTCAAACTAAACCTTAAACCTCAACAATACACTTCCCCACACATCCTTATTCTTATCCCTATCCCAGAGCACACACAAACACTAGGAAAAAAAAAAAGTTAAACTTGAACTGAGTTAAAACTCGCATACGTGCAGATCCACTGACCGACGTCCGGTCTCTCTTTTATTCTTCTTCACTTTATTATTATTATTTTCTTATTCTATTCTACCATCCGTGCATTTTATTTCTTATCCTTTTGCCCTCGCCAGTGACTTTCAACGGGTCCCTTCACGGTCGAGCCGACAAAACGTTCATGTTACCTTTTTTTTTATCATTTTTTTTTTCAAACATTTTCTCTTTTTTATCTCATACCCCTCACATTATTTTCTCTATAAATTTTTTTTGCATCACTTGTGGGAGGAAATTTGTGGTTTTGTCATAATAAAAAATTATTTAAAATTATTAACTCAATGGTTAATTCAAAAGTCACTTGTAATATTACGGCTCAGATCAGCCAGCAGCCAGGAGACATCAGCATCAACCAGAAACCAGCGAGAAATAGAGAGTTTTGTTAATTTTTTATTTTAAATTTAAATTGAATTTACATGCCGATGATTGATACTTTTGTAAATGTCGTGAAAATAATAAATTCCCATGCACCAGAGATACTAAATCGTGATGACGGATAACGTTCGCATCGTGGCGGTTATTCAGCTTCTCTACGATAATGAATACAGAGTTTAGTAGTGCCTGCTAGTATGCCTAGTATGTAATGTAATCAACTATAACACAACTATCGGATACGATAGGCAATAGAATAATGCCATAGACTAGACTATTAGACTATAAGTCCAATAGTCCAATAGTACGTCGAATAGTAGACTCGTTGTGTTATTGGTTTAGTGGCCTGGGACGTATAATCCGGATAATTGATACCAGAATCGCTAATTCCCAAATGATCAGACATGACGCTCGTGGCATTAGAACATAACGCGATATCTCCTTCTCCTTCTTCTTCTTTCCTTCCTCTCTCTCTTTATTTCTTCGCGAGTATCGTATGCTGCAAACGAGTTATTTGCATCAAATTGAACTGTGCGCCCTTTGTGATGGAAAATACTTTTAAATGTTTCCTATGCCTTGTTTTATATTGCGCAACCAAACGATCCATGACCTGACTTAGAAATTTCGTTTCCTTTCCTTATCATTTTCTAACAATTTTATTCATGAATTTTTTAATGATAATTTTAATTGTTTACTTTTAATAAAATATTGACAATAAATGATTTATACATATTTTAGCTGGTGCTAATTAGCACTCAACAATCACTTTTACACTAAAATATGTACTTAAACTTTAAAGTTTGCATACGTATTCATAAGTCAGGGTAATGTAAATTATTAAGTCGTAGTACACAAGTTAAATCCTCAGCGCTTATAATACCGAGACATTTCTCATTGTCATTTATTTCGTTTTGTTTATTTATTTATTTATTACTTTTGATATAAATTATTAAAAACAAAAATGTATGTAATGTTTCTGCTGATTAGTCGGAATATATGTTACGTGAAATGACAATTAATAAGTATAAATAATATTATAAATTCAATTAAGGAGAAATCAGTTAAGACAACACGTCAATTAGCTGTCGAGATTGCAGCATCTTGTTGTGAATTTACAAGCGTTGCATATATTTATAAATTAAGAGAAAAAAAGAGACGGATGCAGCAGGAATAAATAAAAAATAAAAAAAAAAAATGGTGGACTCACGGCATTTACTAATTCTCATTGCGTCTTTAGATAACGTCTTCACTTAAATATATACATCTTACAAAGACAAAGAAATACCCGTCATCTATATATAAAATAATCAGATGATGAGGGATGAGAGCTCCAGAGCTCGGAAGGAGGCAAAAGAGATAAAGGGGTGAATGCAAGTGAGTCAGTGTCTTATATAAAGAAGGAGGATAAGAAAAAGTAGAAAAGGACAGAAATGTATAAAAAGGGTAAAAGAGTTGAGTGTAGAAGCAGCAGTATGAGTGGGTGTTCTCTACTCGAACACGGGACTACCAATTCCCTTAGATCCACCAGCAGCGTTCTCCACCTCCTCAAAAAAGAGTATTTAAAGTGACGTCACGAGTTTTCCCAGAGTACTGTCGTAGTCTACTCTAGTCTTTCTCGGTGGCATCCACTCGGTTGTACTCTACGAGTTGAGTGCGAGGCCAGCGGGGAATGTGTAAGGGAAGCATGGGAATGACGCCGGGAGGAACGTCGAGGAAATGCTTTAAGACGCTCAATATAAATACGCGATGGGATGAAGGGGAGGGGAGGGTCGCGGATGGAACGAGTTGAGAAAAAGGGTTGTTTCCCTTAGCTAAAGAAGAAGAAGAAGAAGAAGAAGACCAAGAAGAAGAACCAAGTAAAAGCAGTAGGGGCGCAAGAGACCAATGGACGGGGTGAAATAAGAGGGAGACGTTTTCTCGGGGACTCGAAAGAAGAAAACTACTCACCCCTTTTCTTGCTTACCCTCGCTCTCGCTGTTTAATTGCATCTTACTTTCGAATTTTCCGCGTGGAGCTATCGATCGAGACACGCGAAAGGGGCTTCGTTTGCGTCTTATCTCCGACGGCCATCCCACCCACCCAACCTCCGAACAACCCATCTCTAGTTCTTTCTCGCCTCTTCTTCTGCCTCTTTTACTTCTTATACTTTTCAGTCTCATCCTCCTTATCCATCTTTTTCTTATTCCCCTTTCCCTTTCCCTCTTCTTATACTTTTACTTCTTGTTCTTTATCTTCCTCATTCACCCTCTCGAGTCCACCCCGGGCCACACTGGCATCGAGCAAACCCGCCGGTACTCACCCCGACTCCGCGCCCTACTAGAACACGCTCACCCTTATAGACTATTTAAAACTACGCACGGAAAGCCCTTTCTTATTCGTCCTCGATGCCGAAAACGACGAGCCCAAGAGCTATAGGGCTGACTATTTTACAGAGGGCTCTTTCTCTTTTAATTTAGCCGAAAAAAAATTTTTCACAACTTGTTACTTTTGATTTTCGTCTTACTCTTTCATTAAACCCATGACTAATTTCACCAAAAATCTATAGGCCAACTTTCAATCTCAGGGGAATAAGAATAACAATTCCAAGGAAATTTAAAAAACCTGATGAGGATAAGAGGACAATGTAATATCGGTGACGCTGCACAAAGTGCGATTAATCCCAGCACACAAACGCATCACGCATCGCAGAATTATATAAAAAGTGAGCAAAGCTTCATCTTTTCAAATTCCCTCTCGTCCAAGTCGAATAAGCCCGGAGCTTTTTGTCCCAATTTTTACCCTCTCAAAAATATATACATATATATCCCGACTGCTATATAAGAAAAGGCTATTATTTATTCTTCATCTCCTTTGTTTCATTCTCTCGATAATTACGCGAAACATTTCGTATAAGCCCTCCTAAAATTTAAAGCCCCTTCTCCCAAAAAAACGTCCTCCAAACCCATCAATACAATAAGAAACAAAACAAAAAATCAAATTACAAAAAAAAAAAAACAATATTCATTCATATCATAAATAAAAAAAAACTACATTTGCCTACTTTGAAAACAAAATCGCGAATAATTTTCTCCATGGTGCTCGGGCTCCGGCGTTACTTTCGCCCCTTTATATTTTTAATCAATCCGTCACTGGGTTGGGGTAGTTGCCGCGGGACGCGGAGTTTTGCGGGGTCCGTGAGAGTTAAAGAAGGGAGTCGTGGGGGGTGTGCGAGCGCGAAAGCATCACCGAGAAAGCTCAAGAATAAGAGTGAGTGAGAGTCGCGGGGGCTGGGGACGGAGAGTAACGCGGGGTGGTTTCTTCCTTAGTTCCCTTCCTCGCGGCTCGTATTTAAAACCTCGGGGCTGATGAACGCTCCTACTCATACCAAGCAGCCAGCAGCAGCAGCAGCAGCAGCAACAGCAGCCTACCCTCTTACTCTCATGCTCTTACATTAGAGTAGTAGAGGAGCAGAAACCCACCGCCGAAGTAAAGCTACAGCCTCAACTCATTTTCTTTCTTTCACTCTTTCTCTTTCTCACAACATCTCCCCCTAGTCTACTCTACGTCGTTGCTCAGCGTCTTTTCCTCTTCTTTACTACCGCCACCCCCATCGACAATCCCGGGCTCACACGTACACCATCACACAGTCACTCATCAGACGTCCAACACACATATACACAATATATGCATATATACATCTACATAGAAATATATATATCCTGACAATGTGCTTTAAATGTAGACTGTCGTGGCCCTGATGTTGATGCGATGCTCTTCTGTCCTCCGTAACCCTCGTACAGGACATGCCAGTATGCACCCTATATGCCATCCTATATCTTAGCTCTTGACACTCAAGAGCCGGCGACTGGACCCCCTAAAATGTAGTGTAAGAAGAGGACCAGAGTACTTGCTCACCGAGGGTTGTCCAAAAGTAAGGGCCCTGGCAATAAGAGTGCCTGAGTGATATCTACCTCTACCTCTACGTGCCTCAAGATTAGCTTACCAGTTGTCCTATTCCCTTATCCCTTCTGCCTTTCTTTACTCTCTAGTTCAAAACACTTTTGTTCAGCTTTTTGTCTCCATTAAAGCATTTCTACCTACAATTATTACCCACTTGCGTATTTCGGTTTCATTGTCTTTTTAACGTACATAATAATAGTGCGTTAAATAGAAAAGACGCCGTGGTGAGTTTTATCGGGGGAAGAGAGAACTAAAAGAAAGGGTGAAACTAGAATAGAGTTTTGTTAACGGAATATTAGAAAAGGGGTAGTCGTTAGCAAATGTGCTACGCGTTTTGTATGTTTTAGGTTACGTAAAAACTATAACGCTGGTTGCCTGCTGATGTAGATGCTTGCGTGTCGATGGCATATCTCTCTATTTAACTTACGAGCTGCTGGATTTATACGCAATCAATCTGTTTGTATTATAAATTGTGGTAATTAAAATGGAAGACTTTTTTTTAACTTTCATGCCCTCCTTTTTAATTTCAGAGGGCAATATATGTTTTTTAATTGTCCTTATCGCGATGCATGCGTGACTTTTGTAAATTACCTTCAATGAGTTGTGTTTTATTACAAAAACTTTTCTAAAACCCTGTGTCATGTGTCGTTTGTTACGCAGTCTAATACTTAATCATACAACAAAAAAAAATGTAATTTTTTATCTCGTCTTATCGATTTCTGCATATAATTACCAATTTTTGAGGGAAGGGGATACCCTCAAAATTTCGTTAAAATTTTTTTTTCTCGAAAAACTTTCGAAAATGGTCAAAAATGACATCTAGTATCATTTTACACTATTAAAAGCTAAAAAAAAAACATTTTTATATTTTTTGCGAAAAGTATAATATTGGCGCCAATTTCAAATTTTGAAAAGAAATAACAAGGAAAAACTTCTTTAAAAATATGTTGAGAGTAAATTTTATTACTTACATCAATTTAGAAAGACATTACATCAATTTTATTCACTTGAAAAAAAAAAAAATACTTTTTTTTGGGGTATCCCATTTTGCCCGCAGAAAATAAAAATTTTTTTTCTGGTGGCAGTCTAAAATTCGTTATATTTATTTCAAATAGAATCAAAATAAAGCCAATTTACGATATTTATGTCCCTAAAAACTAAATTTTTCGTTAAGTATCCCGTTTTGCCCCCCTCCCCCCTTCCCCTATATCTTTTCTTTAATTTTTTTTTTCATCCGTAGTTTGAAACTACTTTACAAAACGGTTTATTTACTTAACATGGAAATGAATTCGGGGAAATTCATATTGGAGTTATTTGGCAGCTTCGCACCTTGAATGATTAAGTTTTGATTGCTGGTTAAATTTAACGTAAAAGCAGAATCACCGATCCATGACTACAACCACAATCCACATCCGGATATGGTTAATATAATTCTTTCCTGTGAGTTTATAAATCGGCAGATATTTTTAAATTAAGAAACAAAAGACTCTTTATAAATCTCTTTGACCCTTGAATCACATTATATTATTATTTTATTCATAATATTCGTCTACGAAATAAAATAATCTTTTTTAAAATTCATTTATCACCATTTAAGAACGACAGAGATAAAAATAATTAACGTAATAAAAGATCTATTGAATTTTTATAACGACCAAGAGGGTAAAGGAGGAGCCGTGGTGGGGGAGGGGGGAGGAAAGAGAGGGTTGAGTAGAGCTTTTGGTTAATGGTCTTGGCAAGTCTGTAGTCCGCGTCTTATTTCTCAGGGAAGGATCAAATGGTATATAGATATATAGTATATATATATATATTGGGGCAAGTTGGAGATGGACGGTTTGTAAAGGCTATATGGGTATGCTACGGCGATGAAGAGAAGGCAAAGGAGAAACGGCATTCGAGGGCGTTCATAGACGTCCGGTACGGTTTTAGTCTCAACTCTGAGAGAGACTTGGAGACCTCGTGGTCCAAGAGACTAGACAAAGACACTCGACGAAAGGCCTTAGTCAAGAAGAGGACCAACTTTAAACTGAGTGAGAACTGGAGAAATGGAGCGAGAAAGCGAGACGGCCGGTTATACACAGACGAGTCCAACAAAGCCAAGACGTAGAGGATACTACCGACATTACAGTACAATCAGCGGCTAAGCCGGGCATTGATTTTGCGTATACTGTTCCGCACATCATTTGTGTGCTTCTAGGTCCTTTCACAAATACACTCATTCCGTATTACGCTGGATACTGGGTGTTTATTCAATCCCATTCCGGATACTATCCAAGGTTCGATAAATTTTAACAAAATTCCTGAATCCTTCAAATTTTTATCCCCAATTTATTCATACCCACTATTGGCTTCGGTATTCACAAATTTAACAAGAAATAGTTCAATATGTCCTGCAGGAAATTTCATTGTCATGTTGTAGTTCTTGGAAATTGTGTCGATAGTTCAAAAAAAATTATTTAAAATTTGAAACCAATGGTTGAATACAACAAATAGGGTGAGAAAAAATTAGTGGATTTTAAAAGGAATATATTTGTAAATGTTTGTTTCGGAGAAAGGAATAGTATCACCCGTTAGGTCCAGTATATGCAAGTTTATAGGAACATTAATGTAGGAGTGTATACGAGTGTGAGTATAACGATACATTTGCAGTACTGGGAAATGTGTATAAGACTCTAGGGGGAATCAGAGAGGGTGGGTGGGTGGTCTGGGAGGGTTTTGCGGTATGAGGGAGTTGTACAGGAGGAAAGCGGACGGTCTTAGCGGTATCTTGGCTCCCTACTCTCTCTTTTAGCAGCACTCTCGCTCTGTCCGAGGGGTTGAGAAACGGCTAAATACCTCAGGATTGTTACTATTGCCACCCTCCCTTGCTCCGTTCCCCGTCGACTCTTCTCTCTCTCTCTCTCTCTTTCTCTCTCTGTGTCTTATTCGCATCCTTCGGCTCCTACACTCACCCCACGGCCACCTCCTGCTGCCTACAACATTTGATGGGGTGGAATGGGTTAATGCTATTGATTCACGTGTACGAGGCGCTCGGGTAGAAGCTGAGACGGCCACTGTTTGACAGTAACGGATCCGTTGTCTTGTCTAGGGGGACCATCATTAACTTTGCCCTATTTTATTTTTTATATCCTTTACCCACTTAATTATTATTTTTATTATCAATGTGACTTATCCGCTTCTTTTGACCGCTCGTCAGACACTTTTCCCAGCCAAATAAATTCGATTAATTAATTTTAAAGTTAATTATATAATACAATAAAATGGTCTTTGGATATATTTATTGAAAATTAATGGAGATGAGATTCACGGGATGGAATTTATTTATTTTTATTATTTTGTCTACTATTTTCTTGTTTAAAATCTCCTCCAAGATTCTCTTAGTGTTATTTACGATGATAATTAATCGTGGAAATCCGCTAATAAACCCGGGCGACAAAATACCTCGTCGGAGAAGCCTCGGTGCCAGAAAATAAACTCAGACAAGCGCGAGTGTAAAGTTTTAACTTTTCGAGGGTGTTGAAAATAATATTACCAAATCTTGAGTTTATATTGAGTAATAAAATATCACAATATATGTATATATTTTATCATCTAAAAATAATAAACAATGATTATAAAAGTAATCGTAATAATAACAAGAGCAATGACAAATCCAGACAAAAATGGGATAATAAAAATAAGACGTAAATAATTTCCTTGGATTTATTGTAGGAGCATCGGGTACGGGATAATAAACAAATAATAATAAAATGAAGAAAAAATAAAAAAAGAAAAAAAAAGTAAATATTTAAAGAAGGTTTCGAATGGTCCGAACCACTTGTATAAAAGGTCCTTTTAAGTTGTATAGCTTTGGCTAACGAACGGGCAACGATGATGAACGAGGACGATGACGAAGATGAAGACAAGGGGCTGGAGAAGCATCGAGGAGGAGTATGACGATGAGAACCGGCGATATCTTGAGAAGATATAGAAGCGCTGATAAATAAACCGAGGCAAAAGTACATTGTCCAATTACAATAATGAGATGGTCCTCGTTATTAAGGCGCGCGAAAAAGGAGGTGCCCGGTAGATTGTAGAGACGATGAGAGCTAGAGGAACAAGACGTGGATTATTTGGCTGATGAAAAATGATAGGGGGTGCTGGATAAAATTGAATAAAAATATAGTTTATATACTTTGTACAGTAGTACCGCACTGGTACTAGCAAACTGGTACTGGTGGATGGGTAGAAGATGGCTAGTGAATTGGTAGTGAGTAAGGTGGGTAAGGTAAATGAGGTAGATGAGTTTAAGACGTAAATACAGGAATATAAAGCCAAAGGGAGTGAGGAATAAAGTGAACATTGTAAATTATCATGACGTGTAATACAATATGCAGATAGATATTTGCATGGAGACGCGGGGGGTGGTGATCGGGGGTTTAAATCCCTACCCTCGAGCCGGACACGAACTTGGTGGGGGTAAGAAACTGTGAAATATCGATTAAGTTTGCCAGTAAGACAAGGAACGTCCGCGGGTGGCCTGAGAGAGTGAACTAGTGGTACATATATATGTATGTATGTATATATGTATGTATATATGAGCCAGGATGAGAGCTGGCGGGGTTGGAGCGGTCGGAGGAGTGAATAAGGAAGACTCTGGGATGAGGTGGCAAGGGTTTTAGGGATGAAAGAGGTGGTCAGGGGTGGGAAGGTGGTGGGAAGGTGATATGAGCATTGTATCGGAGAATTAACGGTAGCCTCCCTCCATCTTACTATCCGGACGTCTTACCCCCTCACAGAAACTCACGGTAACTCACTAGTGTAGTGCTCAGTACTACAACTCTGCTGCACAGAGTAGAGAAGGTTCTAGTGTACGTTCTCTCTCAGCATCTTGGCCCCTAGCCACCTTTCTCCGAGTCTCCTATACACAACCCCCCCGGGTACACAGCACCGGCGTCTACAAGATCGGCCTGCCCAGCACACGTCCCGGATTTCATCCCCCAGGCAACCCGCTATCCGGTGTTGCAATCTAAATAAATGCCACTCTGTCTTATACTTGTTTTCTATCTTTACTTTTTTGTTTTTAGTTATTGTTTTTTTTTTTGTTTTTTTTTGTTTTTAGTTTTCAGAAGACGGTTATTTACTTTTATTTGCTCGCAAGACGGTTTTGTATTTTTCACTTAAAGTCCCAGGGCTGTCGTTATAAAGAATCACGACACATGTGAAAAGGAAAAAGTGGAAAATAAGACGGAGGATGGAGTTTATAGAGTGTGGGAACTTTCTGAGGGATTTGTTCGATAAGATTGATGTAAACAGGTACTTGGCACGCCGTAAGAGAGTGTCTTGAGATATATTGAAGAGCCGGAGCCAGAGTCGAAGCCCAAGGTGCAGAGGGGTGCAAAATACCGCGTGTTTAGAAAACCCCGGGGGTTCCCACACACATAATCTACCCTTTGCGATGAGAGTAGTCTACTTTTCCGGGAGGGTTGTGTGGAAATAAGTTCCCGTACGTACGTGGTTAACGTATATAAGAACCAAGACTCTTCTCTTATAGTAATTCTGGGGGAAAACTGAGCAGGCTATAAACAGCTTGTTGCTTCTCTGCCCTGTCGACTACCGACTATACACATGCTTTCACATACATGTCTATCTATATATCAGACATATAAAGTATATGTGCACATGAGTTGGTTTGTGTAAAAAACAACTAAGCTGGAAAATTGTCACGGCCTCGAGGTGTAACAATGCCAGAATTATCTACAACAGTACCTGTTATTAACAATCATTATCAACGCATCGCTAGTCTCTGCTGAACAATTCTGAGGTAAACAGAGGAAAAAAAAAAGACAAACTGTTTGTTGAAGCGTGTGAGAAAAATTGTTGCTTTTTATTTTTCCCAGCAAACATTAATTTTTACGAGACTGTAAATAACCAGTGTGTGAGTGTGTGTGTGATACTTAAAAGTGATGATGAAAAGGAATTGTAAAATGAATTTTTCAGCTGTATAGATAATAAGTAAAATAAATATTTGGAATAAATGATGACGAATATTTAGGGATTGTTTGGGACGTTGATTATTCACCAAGAGAAATAGATATGATGTCCGGCGATAAATTCCATAACGTTGGATGCCGCGTCCTAAGAGGGATGCTTCTGAGATTGCATCGAGATGCGAAATTCGTACAACGTCGGATTATCAGAAGGCATGCACTGAGGAGAGTAAGAGCTCCGCGGGCCTAACCACTGGTGGGATGAGTACTCGAGTTGGTAGTAACCCAAGAGCCCAGCAGGGTGGACTACTCAAGTTCCCGGTAAATGCGGAAGGCGTAGAGCAGATGAGGAAAACTGAAGATGAAGCGGCGAGAGGAGGAATGGTCGGACGAATATAGAGGATAGATCTCAAACAGGATAGAAGTGGAGAGACGCAGAAGGAGTAGTACTGAGGTGGTTAGGACTCTCGCGAATAGTCCGAGGGTGGCAAAGACAGAACACAAAACGGAGTAGGGTGAGTTGGATGAGTAGGATGAGAAGGAGAGAGAGAGACGAAAGAGAGTCCAAGTAGAGTAAGGGTTTCTAGATACTAACCCTTGGCCAGGCCGCACCCGAGGTCCAGAATAATCTACAATCCATATCAGTCTTAGCTAGTCGTAGAGTCCACCTTCTTCCAAGCAACCATCCCCGTGTTCCCCTTAAACATCCAGAGCCTCCCTCGCCCCGCACATCCACATCATCGCCAGCATATCCACTACCCACTACCCACTACCACCTTCCTAGCCGATGCTTCTCCAGAGTGGCCCCTTTCTACCCCAAGAGTTAAAACCCCTTTTGGCTCCCAGCTCGTCTTGCTCTTGCTCTCGGTCGTCTTGGTCCTTACCACCACACTATATACCAGTAGCAGAAGCAGTAGCAGCAGTTCACAACACCCTTACCCACTCTTAGTTCGGATGGTTCGCCTTCGTCTTACGTCTTAGCCACAAACCCTTGGTGTGCAAGGACCAGCCGGCTAGTCAATACCCCACACACTCATCCTACTTCTGCGTGAACCAACACTACAGCACTACTAGAGTTGAGACTACTGGGTAAAATTACTCATAGACACATACTCTATGCATGTCTGTATGCTTCTGCCTCCCTGCCGATACACGCCTGGACAACTACCATTCGAAGAGAGCCTGTGCTCTAGAGAACCGAGTGGACCCTCGAGTTGCATCTAACATCTCCAAAGGCAGACACGATAGACGATAGACTATATCCCTAAAGGAAGAACACTTCTATCCCTCATCTTTCTCTCTCTCTCTCTCTCTCTCTCTTCTCTTTATCCTTAACACGGACTGAATTCTCTTTAGGACGTCTCAGCTTGTCTTTCTTCTCCCACACTAACCTGCTTTCACGTCGTCTTGACGATAAATTCCCTCGACTCGCGTATCGCTGACTCGATATACTTGTACTTATATATATACATATATTTGATACCTTGTTCTGTAACCTCTTGCTGGCTATTTTAGCATGACTGAGGTGTTGGATCGTTACTTTGTTTCAGTTATCAAAATTATTCCTTATCGATTTATCATTTATAACTTTTTAATTGAATGTTTAATTTACATTAACATGTTTTATATGTTTTAACAAAGAGTTTCTCTTAGTGATTGAATATATTATACTTCTGACATATTAATGTTATGACAATCGAATAAATGTCTTACTCAATTGTTAATTTATTCAATTCGATATCCACATCCGGTCTTATTACTATTTATACAATGTATATTAATCTCAGAAAATTGTACAAATTAAGATACATCTCTGTGCTCTGTAATGCCGTAATAAGTATAACCGGCACCCAACCTAATTATGTTTCATACTTTACGACTCATAAAAGAGACGATACGATCATCTCAACTGTTTTCAGTCTTCTATCTTCATAATTAGAATCGGAAATTACTTAGATACTTTGCGTTTCACCTGCAGTCAGCAGTCAATCGATATATATACATATTCAACTTTTCATTACACTGTAAAAATATTTTTATAAATTATTACGATCGAGTAATTCTATTATGAAGAAATTTTAATCAGACTTTTCTTTCATTAGCCCTTCTAATCTCTAAATTAAAAAACTATTTTTCTATTACTTTATTTTTTTTTACATATAAAAAATTTCTTTTATGAAAACAAATTACTTACCATTCACACTTTTGCACAATGTGCTGTCGGTTAAATTTTCATTCATGCCCAAAACGGTCCAATGTATTATTAAACCCATAGTCGAATTGAATATTTAATTGAGTAATTATTAAATTAGGTTGCTATGATTCTTGGAGAAATCTAATGTTAATATTTAATAAGAGATATTCGTCTTAAAATCCTGTTACCGCGTCTTACATGCATGCAGACACGGCAAAAACGATATCTATTTTAAGATTTAATTCATAATCATGAAATCCATAAAGTATCTCTCAAATAATTAATCACTAGCTTCCATACATCTTCATAAACTTGCCATTCATCTTGACAAATTTTATTTTTAATTATTGCAGTATTTAATCCTGTTACATTACCAACTAGAACGGATGTGGAAAATTGATTTATTTTATTGTGACTAAAATTGTTAGATTTATTTTAACATGTATTGGACTTTTTTTTTATTCTAGACTTTATGCGACACAGAAAAAAAGGATTTCTTGGTGCAAAAAATTTTTTCTTGTTCTAAGAAAATTTTTACTTGACCCAAGAAATTTTTTTTTTTATAAAGTGAAAACAAAACTTTTTTTGGGGTAAGATAAAATTTTCTTGGAACAAGAAAAAAATTTTTTAGGCGAGAAAAAAATTATTGATCCAAGAAAAATTTTTGTCTTCAATTCATAATACAAAATATTTCTTGCGCCAAGAAATTCTTTTTTTCTGTGTACGAAAAGTAGTGGCCTGTGAAATATTTAAAAAAGAGGAAAATAGAAAAAAAAACAGGAAATAATAATAAAAATAAGAAAGTTGAGAGTTTGTGAACTCGGACGGAAAGGAAAATGTTTAAATGTTCTTATACTCACGTCGGTACAGTGTATATAGGATTTTCTAGGAAATAAGTACGATGTAGGAAATAAAGTGAACTGGGTTTTACAACCTTACCTGTCTGTCTAAGCACCTTACGATCTTTACGAGTGGATGATATTCGTGACAGAGTCCTTAAAATGGATTAAAATAGCACGTACATTCATATCCTGTATCCTGAACAACCCATGACACTTAACATAGACACAGTGTGTCCAGTACCGTATATATTTAGCTTTTTTTTCAGGTGTATATAGGTATATAGGTATATAATAAACGAAAAGCCATATATATTCGGAACTAAGTAGACGTGGAACGTGGAGACAGGTCTTTAGCTCTTTGCACTCATGCCAACTTTCTTGGGCCAATATTTCTAATCGGTTTCTCTTTTATGGAATTTTGCTGTGTCATGTATGACGTCTTTATTTTTTTCACAATAGAGATTATTAAATCGCTTGGAATAACTAGAAATTTCGAGGACATGATAGAAATTAGAAAAAAAATATTAGTTTCGATGTATGTAGATTTGGGTTGTCAAGTATTTGATAAGTAGGGGAAGGGGGGGCAAAACGGGATAGGCCGGCAAAATGGGATACCCTCAAAATTTCGTCAAAATTTTTTTTTCTCGAAAAACTTTCGAAAATGGTCAAAAATGACATCTAGTATCATTTTACACTAATAAAAGCTAAAAAAAAACATTTTTATATTTTTTGCGAAAAGTATAATATTGGCGCCAATTTCAAATTTTGAAAATAAATAACAAGGAAAAACTTCTTTAAAAATATGTTGAGAGTAAATTTTATTACTTACATCAATTTAGAAAGACATTATTACATCAATTTTATTCACTTGAAAAAAAAAAAAAAAAAAATACTTTTTTTTTGGGGTATCCCATTTTGCCCGCAGAAAATAAAAATTTTTTTTCTGATGGCAGTCTAAAATTCGTTATATTTATTTCAAATAGAATCAAAATGAAACAAATTTACGATATTAATGTCCCTAAAAACTAAATTTTTCGTTAAGTATCCCGTTTTGCCCCCCCCCCCCTTCCCCTATATATAAAGTATACAATAGACCGAAACATTGCTCTTAAACAATCAATTCAACATGCAGCGACGCCAAGTTTTTTCAAAGCCAATATATATTGCCTTCATAATTTAACTTGATCATAGCGTTGAAATAAAAAAAAAAGTAAATTGTTCTGGCGACAAAATTATTGCCGAGTCTGGAGCCAAATTTAAAAAACCAACTGGTGCATAAAAAAAGTTGTGAAAGAACCGAACAAAGTAACTCGTACATAGAATACTCGCGTAATAAGCGTCGAGAAATTGGTAAGAGATAAAAAGCAAAAAATAAACGAGAGGGTTGATGTTGAATTTACTTTTGACATTAGGGTATGGCACGCTAATGACACAGCACGAAACCTTGGGCCGAGTCACTTTGTCTTAGCGGTCTGTTCTTAGAATTATATATTATCCTTTATTTCGCTCTCCTCTTTCCTGAAAATCTTCCACTCATACTCGTCACTTTATGTTTCATAATTATTACTCCTTCGTACCTATTTTGCGCAGCTCATCTCCCCCTCCTTTCATCACTCTTCATATATATTTTTTTGTCTCTCTTATTTCCACATTTTACGTACTATTTTTTTTTCTCCCTCTCATTATTTGCGAGATAAATTCTTGTCTTTTTCTCCCCCCAACCCTCACCCCTTTTTTTTATCTTTCTTCATTTCTTTCTTATGTTATTTTCTGTGCACTTTATACTGCGGGCCTACGCTCTGAAACAAGTATTGTATGAATGAGCCCTCTAAAAGATGAACAACACACCATGTCCAAGGATAAACACATAATACTTTAGTGCTGAGCTTTATGCCTTCTCCGAACACTGATCAGCTATTAACTCATTTTTATTATTATTATTATTTAAAAAAAAAACGAATTTTTTTTCAATCTGTAGCAAACAATGACCATACACCTGACCAAAATCCACCAAAATAATTTTCACTTGCAGAAAAAGAAATTTTTTTTTTCTTTTTTTTTTAATAAAACTATAAAAATGAAGGTCATGTATGAAAATATTTTTCTACAAGTACTTTAAGTCTTTTATGATGGTTTATTTTCGATCTTAAATGTAAGATGCCTTTTGTGTCAAGCCAATAAAAGTGAAAAAAAAAAAAAAAACGTACGCTACTAATCCCGACAATCGGTACCCAGAACCTGTCGTAAAAGTTGTGTACTTTAAGGTTTTGTTGACAAGTGCATAGACCAAAAATCTAAGGGACTTATGGTTTTATTTTTTGTGGGTTCGTCAGAGGACAAATTTTAAATTTATTTCCTCCAATATTTTAATCAAAAGTTTCAATTCAAAAATTATAAAAATATAATTTTTCATTACTTTTGATAAGAAATTTCTGATAAATTTGAAAACCTGAAAATTTCAAAATAAAAAAAAATAATCTGGGTAATCTATTGCTGCAGAATTAAAAGCTGACGTCACCTAACTAAATATAATAAATAACATTTCTCCCATTTTCCTAGGCAATAAATTTTCCCATGGTAAAAGTAATATATTAAAATCGTCAGTGCATATTTAAATGGATAGAAAAATTTTGAAAACGCCTATACTTGAACACAATGCCCACAAAATTCACCACACATGTCATTTAGCCAAGCACACTTTGCTGAAAAGTAAATTTAAGTTGTTTCCGTCATAGTCAGGTACATGAACATGAATAGAGTAATCCAAAAGAATCTTTCATTTTAAACGGAACACAGGTATGACGAGGGGAAGAGCTCTCTCATTCTATTCTCCCGTATTTATATACTCAATATATATACTACATACTATACACAACACACACATTTGTAAAGAGCGTAAAGAGCATGCACACACTGTGTATAAGGTTTTTCTTTAAGAATATTTTCAAGGGTATTGCACAGGGTCAGGTGTCCGCGTGTATGCACCGACACACCGCAGGAGACTCATTCCCGACCCTTAACACGACCTTTATATTATATTTCTACCTTACATTACCTTCTTGTCATACAATTTAGCTCCACACATTTCCGCATACAATACTCATTAAAAACAATTTATTTATTCATTTTTTTTTTACAAATTTAATTATTTACACTGTAAAAAATTCGCGGAGTGAATGCGGATTAAATCCGGAGTGAATTAATTTTTAATTATTCACTCCCCTCGGAGTGAAATTCACTCCGCGGGGGAGTTTTCGCGGAGTAGATAATTTTTTATTAATTTAATCTCTCCGGAGTGAAATTCACTCCGGAGCGGAGTTTTGAAAATATTATTAATAAAAAATTGCTCCACTCTATAAAATCGAAGTAAAAACTCGCGTATTACACACATTTGTACACACACGCACACATTTGCACACACACGCACACATTTGCACACATGCACGCGAACACACACTCGCACACACACATATTGTTTAGCAGTTTAATATAAATTAACATGAATTTATTTAAGTATTAAAACTCCGGATCGGAGTAAATTGGGAGTGAAATAAAATCCGCGTCACTCCGCTAAAAAAAACTCCCAATTCACTCCGCATGCGGAGTGATTTTTTTTAAAACTCCGGAACTCCGAGTGGCGGAGTGAATGCGGAGTGAATTCGGATTTAATTTCAATCCGAATTCACTCCGGATTTTTTACAGTGTATGGACAATAATCTTTTTCCTTAAAAAATAAATTTCTATACGCGTCATCAATTGATGACTTTCTCGAAACAAACAAAAGTTTATCTGTAAAAATAAAATTTCATTAATCGCGAACTGTTAAAATAAGTATGATATCCTTGTAGTCGAGGTCCCTCGGGTTTGCGACATGAAACTACAGACTTTTATACTCATTGGCTTGTAGTTAAGCCTCTGCTCCTCTGGCACCTACTCCCGCAACGCTAATCTCTCTTAGATCTCCGCGGAATCTCATTAGAAATTCATAACCGTTTCCCGCCGCCCCGCGGGTTTCCCGGGGGCCAGCAGCGAGCCCGAGTCAGCTCGAACCTCCAACAAAATATAAAAAAGAAAAATAAAAAAAACCAGCCAAGAAATAACGCGAAATACATTTAAAATTAATTACTTGGCTGATGGAAACTAGAAACCTACTGCAAGTTAACTTCTCATTCAAATTTTACCGAGTTTGAAATACCAACAAAAATTATTTTTATCACTAGAGCCAACTCCCACTAATTATTTTTATTTATTTTTAAATTGCTCCCGGGAATAATTTACTTTCTTAATAATATAAAAATTAATATCTCATAAAATTATTTTTTAAAATCGTTTCCCTAACGATGAGCTTATTGCTTCGGTAGCCTCATAGACTTATTTAAATATTAGCTTATTACTCGGTGGTCGAGATAAATAGATAAATAGATTGCCGTCGGCTCGATGATAAGATTTTCTCGACTCGTAAACATTTAACCATCAGGATATTTCAATTCGTACCCTACTCATTTTCTTTTTATTTTTTTATTTTTTTCCCCATCTTTACTCTTTTACTAGAACTTGCCTCACAAACTCCATCCTCATTTCAATCTTTTTATTTTATTTCTATCTATTTTTTTTTTAAATCTCGTACTTCTCACGTGGAAAATATTCCATTGGGTCCGCTGGTTCCACTGCTCGAAGGACTTTTCCCGGACCTGGGAGTAATTAACTGCTTAACGAAGTAAACACGCGGCCATCTTGCCAGCTCCGGGCACCAGAGCAGCTACCGGATGGCTGATGCTGTTTTGCCTCAAGCTACAACTGCGACTACCGCGATGACTAGTACGGATTCCGTCAGTACCGCATCATTTTTTTTTAATTCATTTTTATTTTTACTCCTTTTCTTTCAGGCTTTCATTCGCGTACCGAAAGACGTCTTTCAGTAGAGTATTCGTTTATTTTTATTTTTACTTATTTCGAATCGCGACGAGGATTTTATTTGCGATATTAACGCGATTCGCGACCGGCAACTCCGCCCTCCTGAGTCTTTTGCATTTTAGTTTATAAATTTTTTTTTTTTCCTTCATTTCGTATTTTTATCGACTATATATACTTGATATATTAATAAATGTATGTACATTTGTAAATCAGTTTATAATTATGGCTTCAAAAGTTGTAAAGCTAAAAAAATTTCATTTTCAAAACTACAAAAGGGAATCGCGTGACACTCATGTGGATATAATGGATGGATCTATCGATTGTGAAGTAAAGAAGGCCTAGAAAAATTTAAAGATATAAATAGTAGCTGGTATGGAGTTGAAGAATAAAAGAGGAGGGCTGCCGCACAGGTCGAGGGGTCCGGGTCGCACGATCCTGGTTGATCTTTGCGCTCGTGCGATCTCCTGCTCAGGCCTAATCCTACTCGAGTCTTGCCCGATCCTTCCTCTCGCTCTTGTTCATCATCAAACTCATTACATTACAGTATGCATGTGTTATCAACCTTTTCTCTTCACTTTTTGACATTTATCATCATTTTTTTTATTTATCGAATTTTTCATCAAAACTTTTAAGTGATCATATTCTCCATTATAAAAAAATTTCTTATATATTCCTGAAAAAATTTATTTAAAAAGTACGGATATTATGATAGGCAACATGTGTGTATTTAGTATCATTTGATAGCCGCCCAAACACATGTTGATGCTCCCTCCGTGTTCCCGCGTCGTTTGCTCCTCTATCCACTCGATGTAGTCTTATATTCTTCGCAATAAGTAAACCTCTATACGACTATACAGGATCCTTAGGCTCAACAGTAACGAGTAAACCTAGCATATGATATCCTCCGGTTACCCCAGCACCTCTGCACCCTCAACGAAATAAAAAAGCCGGCGAGTAAAAATAAAAACCCCTTGCAAGTAAGTGAGTCGTGCATCTCCCACAATTAGTCTAGATCTATTTTATTCTCCAGCAGTCAGTCGGAATTTATCGTCCGGCACGGCACTATATCCACAATGTATTATAGAGGGAAAATATATGTATATACATAAGAAAAGAACAAGATAACGCGAGCAAAAGCTTGCGAAGAAAGATAACAAACCTCCATGGCAAAAATAATAAAAATAAAACTCGAGCGAATCATCGTGTCCGGCACTTTGTTTACAGCTTGTTGCAGATTGTTCCGCCAAGGAATTGAGATACCATTCACCTATAATACATTATTACTCTTCTTCTCATCCTCAACACTACACTACTCTCAACTACTCTCTTGGTGTTGCACATTTACAGCGGCATTCTCGATCGTACATTGCTCCGCGCACCGCCCGTCACGATTTAGCGGCCGAGTGACGAGAGACACGACTTTAACAATCCAAAATGCCGTGCGATTGTTTTACATCCAATACAAATATAAATACTAGTACCAATACCACAAGCTCTTTAAATCATTCCTTATTTGTTAATATTCTTCCTCATCCTCATATTTATTCTTCCCAACCTCAACATACATATATATCTCAAAGAACTTTACTCTTATATACATATATTGTTGATCGATGCACACTCTCATTGTTCCTCATCTCTATACCTAACAACAATTCCTATACCCAATCATTCAGTGGTTCCTACATCAATGCACGACAAATAAACGTGACTACATAATCGACTAGGGTGCCAGACGCCCTGCAAAAGGTCACAAGAGCTACTATAACTATAACTATAATATATTACTCAAAGATATCTTTGAATAAAATTCACGTGATGTATGATGGTATTAAAAAATTAAGTAATTTTGCTCCGACTGTGAACCTCCGGAGGAGAAGGAACCGAAAAAAAAAAGAAAAAAAAAATTTATCTGACATTACACAGATCTTATTCTTTATTATTTTTCCTAAATGTATATTATATATGACAGATATAGATATATAGATCCATACTTGCTGCTGGGTAATGTGATTTCTTTTCACGGAAATTTATGAAAGGGATATATATACTGTGCATTAATCCACCCCTCTTGAACACTTGCCATAATATAATTTAATAGTACACACCCTTGGCAGCAGCAGCAACTCTTCTAGCAAAAGTCGCTTTAATTTTCCACATTGAATAAAGAAAGTGAATGTGGATGATGATGATGATGATTCAAGAAACAAAAAGTAAATGGAGAAGATCCTGAGCACTGAGGATATTGAAAAAATAAAAAAAAAAATGACTAAAAGTTTAAGAGAAAGGCGATTGACAAATAGTTTGTCGATAATGTACTCGAGTAAACACGCTTGAGGCATAAAGAAACGGTGGGACAGATGACCGGATGTGATGGGACGACAAAAAACCTCCTGTTTCTCATCTCCGATTCTTTCAACTTGTTTTATTTATTTTTTTTGTTTTTGTTTTGGTTCATTTTTACCTCACTTGTATTGGGTGGGATTGAGATGTGGTTTATTTTTCGTCGGCTCGCTCCGGGAGAAAGGATCGCGAATAGTTCGCGCTCACTTTGTTGAGTTTTCTATGACCGGCTGGACAATACACCAGAACGGGCAATCCCAATCTCCCGGTGTCAGAAGTGATTCTCGGGCAAGTACGACCAGACAATCAACACTCTTGATTGAAACTTTGATTAAATAAATTAAATTAAATTCATTTTTTTTTTTTTATGTAAATAATTAATTGTTTTTAAATTTTTTCTACCCCTTAATTTTTACCATCACCAAAACTAAAAAATTTATTTCCTCTTATCAATGTTGTTGAGTTTTCATTAAAATTTAAAAATGTCTTATAGGCATTTAAATGATATCTTAAAATAAATTTGAATTAATTATAATAATATTTAACAGTAAAAAATGTTAAATAATCACTAATAATAATAATAATAGTAATAAAAAAAAAAAAAAAGAAAAGATAATCCTAAAAAAATGTCAAAGCATCAATGTTAATCAGGATCCGCGAAATCTCCATTTTTACCCTCAGTATCTCATCTCTATAAAACATAGAGCTGTAGTGTTAGTATCCCTCTAAGCATCCCTTCTTACGGCGTACAGCAGGGCTGTAAAATATAAGAATTAAGCACCAGGAATTAACATTCCGAGTGGTGTGACGCAAAGTTGATGTTACGTGTATCGCAACACCCTTATTCGAAACAAAACCCCAGACCCAGACCAAGACCCAGAGTCAGAGCCAGAGCTAGACCCCATATATACATACATACATACATCTCCCACCTCAAAAAGTTTATTCTCCTTCTCGTTCTTCTTGTTCTTCTCCACCAACCACCCATTCACCCACTCCTGCGCTTCTTCCTTATTCTAATTCCACATCCTTTATTTCTCCGCCATTCGTTTTCCGTCTTGAATTCACTCCCTTCCTTCTTTAAGAGACAGCAGTAAAGGAGTAAGGAGTGAAAAAGTGAAGGAGTGAAGGAGTAAAGAAATAAGGATGCAACTAACCTAAGAGAAAGGAATAAAGAAAGTAAAAAGATTGTAGTAGAGACGAGGAACCGAGGGTGGGTTTGTTAAGGGTGAGTAAGACTATATACAGTAGGAGAGGGCATAAGGGGTAGCTGTCTTATTCTTTCCACTCATTAAGGCGGATCGATGTGCCCGTGGATGATGCGACTACAACGACATGAGAGACTACAGATATATATGTACATACATACATACAGCCATACAATTCTCTACTCTACAGTACACTAGGGCGGCTAAAGGAAACGGGGTATATATTCTCACGAGAGAATATAGTACAGACTTAAGGGTGCACGTGAATAACAATATATATAGCAATAGCAATAGCAACGTAAAGAACGAACGGAGGAAGAAGTTGAAGAAAATGATGATGAAGAAGTTCGTATCGGGGTAGATTTCTCAACCGGGTGAGACAATCGGTCGACATGTCACAAACACATGTACATATATACATTTACTCTACACTCCAGCACTGTACACTATATACATTTATATATAATTGTGTATATACTGAGGGAATGAAAATATATATTTCAAAGACGCAACAAAACAATTTAAGAACTCAAATATATATACATACAGGAATACTGTGGATTTATGTATCGATTACATTTTTCGTAACCGTTAAAGCGACATATGTGGATTATATTTAGAGAGAAATATTTATATTCAGTTACATGATATATAATAATATAAAAGTTGTATTTTTTTTTTGCTTGTTAGATAAGTCAACGGCTCGTATTTCATCAAGGAAAACATTGACTTTTTATTTACGGTGTGCTGTAGGTCTGTAGATGTTTAGGTGGGCATCCAAGGGTTGCCGGTTATTATTTCAACCCTTCCAGACAATGGATTTTTTTACTTAGATTTTTAGATTTGTCTAATTAAAATCTCGTTTTAATATTTTTTCGAGGAAATTAGTTTTCTCAAGTAAATAAAATAAATTTTATTATAAAAAAAAATTATTTGTCACCTGATGGTTAAAATTACAAATTAATTGCATTGAAATTCGTTTGCGTCATCAGTATCGATTAATTGTAGTTAATAACAGATTATTAAATAAATTTTTTTATAAGTAGTAAATTTTTTTCAATTAAAAAATTTATATACATTATTTTAAAATAAAGTTACAATACGGACTAAGAATCTTGAAACTATTAATTAGCGCTGGACGAAAAAAAATCCTTTAGTCTGCGATAAAAATAAATTCTTTTGTTTTTGGAATCAATCGAATTATCGAGTTATTTAAATATCTCGGTGAATAATTGCCAGGGTTCGGTATATATACATAAAAAAATGTACGGAGCTTTGTTTCAGCTTTAAAACTATTAATTACCAAGCACTTGCTGTTGGAAATAAACTTTTCCGAGTACTTGATCGGCTCGTATTGAAATAACATCGATATCTCAAAGACTCGAGCTTTGAATTCTTTGATAACAAAAAAAGTTTATAAAAAATAAAATAGAAAAAAAATAAAATTTTGCGGTGTAATTGAAGAGGAATAAGAAGAATCTGGAAGCCAGTGCTGGAGAGTGCTAGTGGGTGGTAGTAGGGTATGACGAGAATCGAGAAGACTCGAGAGGGATGAAGAGAGAAGAACCACGTGGCCGCGCACGTGGTGGTTACTATCTCCCTCGAGTCGAGACGGCAACTCTCTCTTTCTCTTTTACCCTACAACTCTGGTGTAGTACTCGCGGGCCGCGTGTCTGCGTTCTGTTAAATCCCGTCAGCTGACCACCACAAAGACTGGACCAACGAACTCACCCCTTCTGGCATCCTTTCCCATCCCTCCCAAACCTGCAACGCCAAAGACCTTTTTTATATACTTTCTGTCCGACGACCTAACACTTTTTCCACTTTCATTGGCCTACTAATTTTTTTTTATTTTTCAATCAATAACAAACTTCTGTTAAAATTTTTTTATTTTTTAATTAAAAATAAAATTTACGAATTTAAAATTTAAACTTAAAAATAAATAACTCGCGCATATTTAAAAGATGAAAAGAATTTATAAAAAAAAATGTCCTTATGATTCTTATTTATTCACATTTATATATATAACTGTCGTTACACTAATTATTACCGAGTAAAAATTAATAGCGCTCCAAGACGTACGGAATTTTTCAAGTGTGACAGCATCTGAAGCGCTAAACAAACAACTAAAGATAAATGTTAAAAAATAAATGTGAATATTTAATGTCGCACACATATATATACATATCTACAATATGTATAATAATTTTTTTGTTAGACCTTTTACGTTATTTATTTCTTTTCCAACGGATGTACCTCTATATCCATACACATATATGTATACAAATATAAATACATAAATGGAAGGGGTGCGCAGCCTACTCGAGGATATTTGACGAGCTACCCCATCCACTGTGGCCCCTGACGAAATATGCATAACGCTTATTCGTTGCAACTTTTATCTCTTTCTCTTTTCCACTCGAATGTCTCCTTACCCTCGTCCTCATCCTCGTCCTCATCCTCATCCGCGTCCTCGTCCTCGTCCTCTTCTCCCTTAATACTGTAAAACAGACTTACATATACATATATATAAATACAAACATAACATACATCTTTTACTCAGCTCACACACTCGCGTACACGAATGGAAGCAATTCAGTCGCATCCTCTCGTACTCGACAAAATTTCAAAGTTTTAACCCGAGCGTGTGTGTCATCCCCATCATCCGAATTATAACCAGACGTTGCTCGAGTAAAATTGTAGAAATATTAAACAAGACTAACAAAAAAAAAGTAAAAAAGTATATAAATATGCGTTAAAAAAATTTTTAAGGAAGAAAAATAAATAATTGAATGTAAGGTAGACGTAAATAAATGAGTAAAATATTTTTTCATTAGTCCGATCTCGCTCAGATAGGAGTCTAAGAGAAAAAAGAATAAATCGGTGTTATTTTCTCATGGGGGTATATATATAAAGACATGACTTTGACATACGTCTTGTAAAGTACGTTTGTATGTAGATCGTGAAGAACCACGCCCTCGCCGATTTGAAATACCTCATACCCATTTGGATAAATAAAGAGAGAAAGAAGGATGGGGGTGGTGGGAGAGGGAGAGGGAGAGTGTGTGTCAGCTCTTAGCATACTACTCGGTCGGCATATCGCATCGCGTAGTCTTCTGCCCACCCCTAATGACGCAAGCAAAGCAAAACAAAGAAAGGTTTATACGTCTTTGCCTCAACTCCTCTTGCATCCTCTACCTTTGGTTGAGTTGAGTCGAGTCGAGTCGAGTCGAGCGAGTCTTTAGTGTATAGACTACTCAGGCTCCTGACTACTGTGCCTTCAGCTCACTCACATGCGCGCAAATGAAATCGATTAAAATGCTGGGCGCAACTTCTCGCCGGTAGAAAGAGAGTAAAGTGAGAAAACTAATGCCGGATCGAGGAAATATGTGTAAGCGAGTAAGAAAGAACCTGGAACGTGAGTTTTCTCTCTCCAGCTGAACCTTCCATTCCGTCTTATATAGAGCCCCCGCGACTCACTAACACAGCTCCTGTTACTTTCTTACCTCCGGCAAGCTCTTGCCCGTAAGAAACCAACAAGAAAACCCTTACGTACCATCTACACCCACCCCCCCCCCCTCCCCCGATTTCTCTTCCTCCTCTTTCTTCTTCTTCTTATCAACCCCCACAATCCCACACTCCGGCAGTATGTGTATCCCTGTCAGGTTGACTTGTCTGTGATTGTACGTCGGTGATTATTCCTCCGGCAATTGTCTCACATCAAACTGCTTCGCCTTCGATTGCAATACTTTGAAGAAATATTTTTTTTTAAGTCTTTCTATTGTCATGCTGACACGAGGGTATCGATAAAATAAATCTTTGGGTTATTTATTAATTTTTTTTTCAGCACAAAAATTTAAAAAATAATTTGAAAAATTTTTAATTAATGATAAATTTGTTAATAATAATTATAAAAAAAATAAAATAATAAATAATAATAAAAAAAAAATGTATGTTTCAGCATAAAGAAAGTACGCATGAAGAAATTAGGAAGAGAGAAAAGCGAATGGCAGAAGTCTGAGTGAAGGGTGGCGTAAGAGCAAAGAGGGTGGAAGCGAGAAGGGTGGTCCACAAGCAACGAACGAACGAACGAACGAACGAACGAACGAACGAGTAGGGTGGTGAGTCGACTGGGAAGAGTAGCTAAGACGCCCGGCTCCCAAGTAATTATAAAATGCAATCAATACTTTACATATTTTTCACGCAGCCTCTTTTTACTCCTCATTTATTTTTCCTTACGACTCGGAAAACTTCCCCTGCCACTCTCGGCTGGCATAAGACAAAAAACAAAAAAACAAATACCGCAAAATTCAAAGCGTGAAAAATTTTTTTAATTTCAATAAATTTACTAATTAAAACTCTTCTTTATTTAATCTCGGGATGATTAGAGTAGGAATAACAATTGTAGTGGTCTAAATGCCCGGCAAGAGAAAAGGAGGAGAGGCGGGGGGGAAGGGGAAGGGGGTAGAAGGTCTGCATAATCCACATCACGCATCCCCTGATTAATGTCCCGGTGTTTCCTGGCCCTCGGGGCCACAAAAAAATAAAAAGAAAACCAACGAACGAATGAACGAACGAACCAAGTAAGTAATAGTGCCAGCGTTCAAGGGTTGCCGTTGCCGTTGCCGTTCCCGTTCACTGTATATTCCTCGTCGTTGGGAATGAGTAGCAAAGAAGACGACGTCGTCGTCGTCGTCGTCGTCGTAGTCGTCTCTTAGTCGTAGTCGTAGTCGTACGTTGTAGGCAAGGGGTAGTAAGCAAGTGTATATATCTATATATCTATATATCTGTATATATATAGGTAGAGAAAACTGGTTGACTGAGGGTAGAAAGAAGCGGGTGGTCGCGAGGGTAGGAACGGCCAGATTTTAACGATTCCTCTGCCGCGGAGTCTTAAGAGAAAGAATGGCGGGGATGGGTTGAAATGAGAGCGGGGGTGAGTATAGAGTGAAAGAGTGAAGGAGTGAAGGAGTGAGAGAATGAGGGTTTTGTCGAGTGGGATGAGGATGAGGATGAGGGTGAACGTCGGCCTGAGGGTGCCAGGGGGTCGACTCAACAGAGAGCGGGGGGACACTCTCAAGGGGCAGAGGAGGTAAGCTACGAGTGAGGAATAGAAGGAGGAGAAGGAGGCCGAGTGGAGCGCGGGCCGAGGGGCCAACGCGAAATGAAGAAATTCTATCTACATTTCCAACCCTTCATGCCGCACGTCTTACCCGCCCGACAGCATGCAGAAACCCCCGACTCTTCTTTTTCTACTACTCTTTCTTCTTTCTTCTTTCTTCTTTCTTCTCTCTTATTCTCTTGCGTTTCTTCCGCCTCTTCGGAACCCGGCCGGCACCCTCGTCCTTCCACCCACCGGCAACTGTACAACCATCCCACTGAGACAATACCAACGCACCCCTTACGATCCCACCTACCGCGATCCTCGCGCACCCTTTTCAACCAGCATCTCTACCACCTCAGACGACGAGAATACCTACTCAGAGTCAACCGGCTTCTCCACTACACTCTAGTCCTCTTTATATTTATATTCCTTTCCTCTCTCTCTCCTTGCTTTTTTTTTCCTAACCCACTGTAGTTTTTAATATCCACTGCGGTTATTTTTTATAGAAAACCTATCATGTGCCCTAATTATCAATATATTTAAAAATTTTATCGGAGCAAAAAAATTTTTCTGACCCTTGATAAATATTTGAAACTTGAAATATGACACTAAAAATTTTTTTTGTCTCTAATTGAAAGCGTCGTGAGAGCAGATAGACCCTGATAAATAATAAATGCTGAAAAAATTCTTTTCCCCAAAAAGGTTGGCATGGTCCGGGGCTGAGTTTTGTGTGTTTTCGAGCCTTACATGAGGATACGTGGTTCTGAAACAATAGCAGTCTGATGGGGACATGACAATAGAAGACTCTTACCTCGACGCTTCCCTCGCGTCTCTTTATCTCTATCTGAGTCTCGAACTGAAGTAGATAGAGCCCCCAACCTCAAGCTCCAGTCCCCAGTCCCCAGTCCCGAATCCCCAGACCCCGTTAGCTAACTCCACACAAGTCCTCAGAGTCTTCCATCGGAGATTTCACATATTTACGTATATTGAGGTATTGAGGTATTCGATGAACCGATGTACTACTCACCCCAGCACCTCCCCCACGTACCTATCTACCTTGCAGTAAATTTTCTACCCTCAGTAGCAAATCGAATTTAACCCCCTGAGACGATCAATCGTTTTATCGACATTATTACTTTTACATCCGCTTTACAACTTTCATTTTTATTTATTTTATTTCCCCATTAATTATAATTATTAATTTTTTATTTATCAACAACAACAATAATAATAATAATAATAATAATAATAATAATAATAATAATAACTGTATTTGGCATTGTCCAAGGACAAAGGAAGTTAAAAAAATTTTATAATAGACAAAAAAAATTAAGATAAAAAGACGAATGAAAAGAAGAAGAATCTCTTGTCGCAAGAATACTTCACTCGAATCTCTCGACTCTCTCACTACTCGCGTCCTCAAAGTTTTATTGGCCCCGTCCTCTATACTCTATACATATATTTAGAGGCATAAAGGGGATTAAACAGAAGGGTTGCATCCTGTCTGAAAAAATCTTGACAAAAAATTTTAAAATAAAATCCCATCATAATAAAACTCGTCAATCAAGGCAGCCAAAGCGAGGCAAAAAAAGTTATATACAAAAAAACAAAAGCAAAAAAAAAACATTCTTATCTGCGAGTGTATACACGCAGGAGATAATGAGTGGTGCCTAGTACGACTAGGTTCCTTTTTTTCTCTCTCCCTCTCTTTCTGAATTTTTTTTAGTCATAGCGAGGGTGAATAAGCGTAAGAGTAGAGTAGCGCGGGTATAAGTATAAGAGTATAGTTAAGGGGTGGCAGGAGGTCGAGCGTCGAATAGAAAGGAGATGGGGTGAGGCCCGGGTAGTAAAGAAAACTCTAGTCCTCCTGACGAAGCCTCGGTCGAAAATTCGGGAGTTGGGGGCACGTAGCACGAAATGAGGGTTCCTGAGTTTTTGCCAGCCGATCAATAAAAGTCTCGGTGCTTAGCTCGAATACACGCGGCTCTTACTCCAATACTTGTCCTACACTTTATAACGAAGTAGGCGCAAGCAAATTAGTTAAAAGAAGAGACAATTCTTTAAGATAAAGACACGAGATATATCAGAGCGAGAGCAAGAGTAAGATCATCAAGACCAAGACCAAGACTCATTTTCACTCACACGAATCGAGAAATTTTTCTTTACTACTGCGTACATGCATTAATTTAACTCGATTCACCCTCTTATTTTTACCCCTCCTTAAACTCTAAGCCGACTCATCAACGCCATCGGTTTTAAAAACCAGCCTTATGTCTTTGGTCTTTGAATCCCAGCAGAAAGAATCCCCCGTATCCCGGCCGTAATCTTTTCTTTATCCCATGTGTTATGTTGCTTGTCTTTTTTTCTCCCGTCTTGGTACAGTTTTACAACTCCCGCGTGTGTACAACCGATCCATAATTATCGCCAGCAACTTTCTTGTCGGCAACGTGCACGCAACTTTAACTCTTATATACTTAACTTCCTTCCGTATACGCGCTTCCTACATCACTACCATAGCAACCCCTTATTGCGATCAACGCTGCCAACGGGTTTTATATAAACATATCTATATATATGTAGGCATGTATGCGTATATTGTCTACGGTATATTTATGTATGGTGTCTATAGAAGAGTATAATGAAAGTTGAGGGTAGATGCAGCTACTCGAGATGCACTCACACTTAATAGACGTTATTTTATAATTGAGTATCTCAATCAACGTCTATTCAATGCCATTTTTTAGGCAAGTGTAGTTGCGGTACAACTTTTTCAAAGATATTTCTGTTACTAAACATACATATATACAGTGTCATCTTTATTCATCTATGCTCCAATGGGTCATTAGTAAAAAAAAAATATTTCTCGGAACTCTCTCCGAATGTTTTTCTACTAGAGGACATCGCAATAAACAAAAAACGTTTGTATTGTGTGGAACTATTCTCAACAGAAAAAAAGTTACAGGCCTCTCTTCATAAAAAGACATGACAGTGTCATCTGCCCGTATCTGCCCGACGTCGATTGCGAAAAAAATAAATTTTTTTTTCGAGATTTCGTAGATTTTTTATTAAAGGGCATCGTAAGAAACAAAAAATGTTTATATTGTATGTAGTTATCTTCTACAGAAAAAAAGTTACGGACCTCTTTCGTAGATAGTCATTCTCATTCATCCTGATTTATCCTAATTTATCCTCATATGGGCCTGGATTCGAAAGATAAATTTTTTTCAGGACTTTTTCGGGCTTTTACTACAAGAGGATATCGCAATGAACAAAAAACGTTAGTATTGTACGGAGTTATCTCCAACGGAAAAAAAATTACGGGCCTCTCTTCATTGAAAAACACGGACAGTGTCATCTGCCCGCATCTGCCCGACGTTGATTGCGAAAAAAATAAATTTTTTTCTAGAGATTTCGTATTTTTTTCTATCAATGGGCATCATAAGGAACAAAAAATGTTTATGTTGTGTGGAGTTATCTTCAACAGAAAAAAAGTTACGGGGCCTCTCTTCATAGATAGTCATCCTCGTATTCAGCCTCATTAACTCTTATATGGATCTGGATTCGAAAAATAAATTTTTCACAGAACTTTTTGGGGCTTCTCTTACTAGAGGACATCGTAATGAACAAAAAATGACAAAAGTGTATAGAGTTTAGATAGGAATTATTGAAAATGATAGAATTCTTTCACTCTGATATCGAAATTTTTAAGTCGTGGTCGATCTAATGTCAGTGAGCAATTTTTCTCACCGCAATTTTTTTTATAAATAACTCAAATAAAACAATAAATTTTTATAAAAATAAATCGAAAATGTTTCTATTACAAAATGTTAATGCTTTCATTTATGCCTTCATAAACGTCAGCGGATGATTTATGATCCCGTGCTTCCATTAAAAACTTTAACATGATAGTATAATGAGGATATGGATAAGAATGTTGCTAAGCATGATATATACATATAGATATTATTAAATATAGTGTGTACAAGATATATTATACTGTGCATATATAAATACATGAAAATTTTTAAAATTCAGTATTAAATTTTTTTCCACTGTCAACTTCACGCACGATTTAAATGTTTCGCGGGAGGATTTGTTTGTCAGGGTGAGTGTGGGGCGAATGAAAAGAGTATACATAAGTAAGAAAGGATAAGGATAAGGATAAGGAGCAGGAGCAGGAGAAGGAGATGGAGCATGAGTATTATGAGAGGAGCAGATCTGAGACTCTGAGACTCTGCGAGTGGGGGGCAGGTGGGGGATAGGGTGACGAAGGTAGAGGAGATAAAAAGGAAATTTCGCGGTCGAGCCAGCATAAAGCTTGTGGGAACCTGGATGAGTAAAGGACCGAGGATAAATCCAGCATATATGTATATGTATTCTTCTTTTCTTATTCATCTATCTCACGTAGTCTCTCGGCGAGTAGGGTTATAGGGGCCGGTGGTAGGAGTCCAGAGCACGATTCGCTCCGTTTCGCTCGAGTCCCGATCGCGCGAAAACTGACGACCTATAACACGACTATCGAGATCATCCGCTCGGTGCACACTTACACTGTGGGCTCTAGTCGCGATTTCTTTCAACATTCTTGCTCTTCTTATTCTTTTCCTTTTTCTTCACCTTCTCGTTCTCATTCTTGCTCTTGTTCTTATTCCTCTGTACTTTTTATCCAGCTTCTTTCATTTGCTTCTTGACATTCTCTCTCACAGCTCTTCGGGTCATATAATCCCGGAGTGTGAATCACGGCTGTGACGAAAGGCTCACCCAAAGGGATCCAACATCCTGTCGTGAGAAGATCAATTTTTTTTTTTTTTATTGGTTTTAGGTTTTATTTTATCAATAATGGGTTTAAATCGCTCTATTATAAATTTTTTTTTTAGCCAAGTAATTAAAAAAATTTTTATTAAATTCAATTTTTTTTTATTTCTAATAAATTCAAGTAGCAAAAAAAAAAATAAATAAATAATATATAGTTGTAAGTAAATAAAATATCCAAATACGATAAATCAAAATTAAAAACAAGGACACCGTAATATTAAAAGGGACTTGAAAACGATACACAGTAAAATTCAACAAAAGACGATTTAAATAAACACAATATAAATTATTATTTAAATTATTTTCGGCGCATTATTCAATTCTTTTAGTTATAACTACAGATTTAAATAGTATTATGCGTGGCATCGAATGTCGAGATGTGAGAATATTAAATAAAATAAAATAAAATAAAATAATATAATGAAATAAAAGGTGAGTGGTGAATTTCGTCGGTTGATCACGGCCGGTTGTTGTAACTTGCACAACTCGTTGCAGCATATATATATATATATATATATATATATATATATATATATATGCATATGCGACACGGGTATACAGTGGCAGTAGCACCCTATAGCGAGCTCAACTAATTAATTCACGATGGGGTTCCCTTCAAACTATATTCTACTACACGATGACTCTCTCCTCAGGATCCCCTAAACATTACCATCACAGAGCAGAACAGTAGACCAACTCTAAGTCGAAAAAAAGAATTTTTAAATATTTTAATTCATCATTAACAAAAGTATTCCCGAGCCCGGACAAACAGAAACGTTATATCCCATCTCCATATGGATACCTATACTAAATTAAATCAATTCCGAAATTTTTTCTCACCATTTTTTTCCCATCACCCATAGACTACTAACTAATCATATGCATGCGCATAACTATTTTTTACATTTAACTACAAGCAAAAAATAAATAATATAAACTAAATAACAAGGCCCCAATGCGAATAAATGAATTAATTGATATGCATTTTTTAGCTTCCTGTGTGCTATGTCATGTACATGCGCATATGTAATTGTAAGAGAGAACCCCTTGTCTTGCCGTTAATGCTTGAGAACAATAATCAAGACTACATGCGTCACGGATTTAATACAAATGGGCCAACGTAAACGGAACACGTGCCACGTGGATTCAAAACTCGTTGGCACCCCGTGACGTTCTAACTAAAACTATTTTTGCCCGTACAACCAGTATTGCTCGAAACTTGGATTTATAATGCCCTTCAAAAATTATCACCCTTTTATATTTTATATCAAAACATTCGTTAATCATGCGCTGTTAAAAATTTGCGGACTGAATTCGGAGTAAATGCGAAGCGGATGATTATTTATTTACTTAATCCCCTTGGAGTGAAATTTACTCCGAAGAAGAATTTCGTTTAACATTGAAACTCCAAATCGGATTAAAATTAATTTCACATCACATATCCGTATTTACTCCATATGCGCAGTGATTTTTTCTTACCCACCGGAATTTCCGAATTTGAATTTAAATAAGATTCGAATTCACTCTCGATTTTTTAGACTGTATATATTTATTTTTTTCAATTTCCTGCTCCAAAGTTGATTTAAAGATTTTCTGTGAAAAATCAAAATTAGACTTCTGCACAGAAAAAAAGGATTTCTTGGCGCAAAAAATTTTTTCTTGTTCTAAGAAAATTTATACTTGACCCAAGAAATTTCTTGTATTATAAAGTGAAAACAAAACTTTTCTTGGGATAAGAAAAAATTTTCTCGGAACAAGAAAAAAATTTTTTAGGCGAGAAAAATTTTTTTCTTCAATTCATAATACAAAATATTTCTTGCGCCAAGAAATTCTTTTTTTCTGTGTGATGACTTTTGAATGAAATATAATCATATGAACAATTATTAGAATTTTCTGCTGATCAATAATTCACTAAAAGATGAATCTCTGCAGTAGAGTGATTGGTCCAAGACAAACTTATTATTCGTTTTAAGTTATTCAACAGTTTAATCTTACAATTTCCCTCTGCTGACAAATGAGTTGTAGTTATACTTAGAACTTGGGCCCGATGATGTCCTGTGACCGACCAAAATACTTGAGGTCACAGAAATCCAATTCCTACTGGTTTACTTTTCCTTTGCTTACAGAAAATGTATTTTCATAAAAATAACAAAATAAAATAAGTATTTATTTTGCAGATAAGCTGATATACTGCAATAACGAGGCATTTTGTTGTTCCATTTCGACAATGAAATCTTGCATGGAAGGCAACAATTGATGACTTGAGCGAATTAAATGATGCATATATATTTAGTAGCTTATCAGGCGGCAGTGGAAAAACCGTTAAAATAAATAAAATAAAAAAGTAGATATCGAGTGAATAAAAAAGTTTAAAATAAAAAAAAAAAAAGTAAAATGAAGGAGAGAATGAGTAACCACGTCGTCTCATGCGCGTCCCGCGGCTTTCTTAATTATCATCTGTCTATCTTCCGGCATTAAGGAAAAAGGCGGCGGGGGTGGGAGCCTTCGGTCCTCGGTCCTCAGTCCTCATCCTCTTGGTCGTATTCTTGGTCGTAGTCGTGAAAGTTGTCATGGTATTGGTGTGCCAGTGGGTAGTGAGATATAGAAGGAAGGAAAGAAGTAGGAAAAGCGGCGCAGGGAGCGGGAACGTGAGCCCCGGTTTTCTCTCGTCGTCGCTTAGCACAGAAAGAGTGCGAGGAATGAATAAAGAAGGGAGAAAAGAGTAGTGGGGCCGCTTCTTACTCCGCCCAGCATCCAAGATGGCGTTGCCAGCGGCTCCCCTCGTCATTAAAATCAATAATTAAAAAATACAACCGTGGGCACCTTCGGCTTTTCTAGCGCCTCACATAGACATTTTCCCCCCACCGATTCACCATATATTTGTTCCAAGCTGAGAACCACTGGGGGGGTAACTAGGGTGTATTACTTGGTACCACCAGGCTACTCTGCTCTCTCATGTCGACTACCTTCTGTGGACCTTAAACACACCCTCTTTTTTTTTATAAATTCACATTCACATTTCTCTTACACTCCCTTGTACGCATCCACATCCACATCCACATCCAATTTTACGTCCACATCTACATATTTTTTTACGTGTCCATGTACAGTTTAGTCGCGAAAAAAAAAACTTTTACTTGAATGTGTCATTCAGTTGGGGCTTTAGAGTTCAGGCCGCCTCGATAACGGCCGAATCAATGCGGACAAAATGTCGCGATTATTCGAGCGTACGTCGAAAAAAAATGGAGCTCTCAATAATTTTAACTTCAACTTTTAGACTTTTCTTTCATAATGTACTTTATTCAATATTCGCGGTTTGTTTTTTTTTTCTTTTTAAATTATTTAAAAAAATTTAGTACAAGTGATTTGGTTTTATTTGTGTTTATTGTTTATTTTATAATTTCTGAGGGTTATGACCCTTGTAAATTTATGGCTGCTTAAAATGTATATAATAGATGCCAATTACAATTTAGTAAAGGTCAAAGACCACTTGGTTAATGACAGTTTTACTGTTTAGTGTTTACACTCATTTATTAACTTGTTGTTGAACTAATTGTTCTAACTATCAGTTAATGTAGATAGATATTTTATTTATTTGGCCATGAGATTGTAATCCCTTGTGGACATACATAAGAATTAATATATTGAGCTTATTGTTTGTAAACGTTAATCTTTTAGTATTTAAATTCTCGTCCACGATCAAAACATTTCTTCACTTATTGTCCAAATTCCCAAGATTAAGTTATTTGAAATATTTTAATCTTTTATTTATTTCTGAACTCTTTTTAAAAAAATCAACTCAAACTTTTCATGAAAACTTGGCTATTTATTTTTTATTTTGGATTATTTTTGTAAAACAAAATAATTTCAATGATTCTGTTGTCAAATTTCTGGATTTTTTTTTTAATAGTGACACGAATTTTTTTTTTTTTACACTTCAAAATGGAGCAAAGATACTAAAGAAATTTAAAAAATAAACGCAAAATTTTGAGGTCAATTTCCAATTTTACCCCAGGTACGCTTGCGATCTATTTTAAATTTGTAAATTTATTTTTAGCATAAGTTCGCAAAAGAAGTGAAATTCAAAATATTTCAGCCAAAAATTATAAATGCAAATGTTTATTTCTTTAAAAAAATATTTAAACCAGGACACAAATTTTTCTTGAAATAAATTTTAAAATTTCAAAAGAATGATCATGAAATATGAAAACTTGAGTTTTTAATATCTCGTTTTGTCTCTGGGATTTATTATTTATTATTAATTCCCTTTAGTATTAAAACAATCGATAATTTCCATTCTCACTCGAATTATTAATAATTTCATACAAAAGCCTTTGCATTATATAAATTGTCACCTCCAGTTTTCTTATCTTCTTTCAAATGACATTTATTATTATAATTAAACTATAAACCCAATTTTTTTCAAAAAAACCTTTAAGAATCATTAGTGATTCTCCATTAAAAAAAAAAAAAACTTTTATTTTAATAAAAACAAGGGGCTCCAAAAAAATACGGCTGCTCCAAAAAAGATAAAAAAAAATTTACAATCGAAAATCTCTAAAATAAAAGTGTCAAAAAAATTCTCACATAAATATATCTAACACCCATGCTCAATTATGATAATACATACACTGAAGCCAATTGTCAAGATAAAATTTTATTGGGCCCAACAAACTAAAGTGTCCTTGAAAATAAAATACGTGAGATTAGTTAGTATTAGAGCAAGGGTGTCTTGGTATTAGAGTTTGGAGCAGCAAATCTTAACTTTCGTGCACCTTACACTTAAGTACTTGAGCTCGTCATTCATCTCAACAGTCCATAGTTCACGGTCCATTCTAACATATACATATATATGTATAATACAATAAACCATCATCCCAAAATCCTTACAACCTACACTCAAATATCCTTCTATTCACACAAAATACCTTTAAAAATCAAATATACGAGAAGTCTATACAAGACCACCTACTGTGCGTGTCCCAAAAATTGTCTCCTACGTCTTAAGTAAACTCAACAACCGATGTGAGGTCTAGGTCTAGGTCTGGGTCTGGGTCTGAATTTATCTATACAACTTAAATACACTTTGCAAACCCAGGTAACACAGGTGCTCATACGTGGCAGGTGCGTCCGAGACAGGTCACTTTATGACTGACCCACGTGACTCATGACCCCTGTCTTATGCTAATTCTTTTAGGTAGCCTAGACTCCATCCGGAAATAAAAATTTATAAAAAAAAAAAAAATCTATGTAATATGTAATGCATTTATTGACAAAATAATTTTTTATTAGATATTTAAAATCAGTGATACGTGTATATTTTTTAGTGTAAATAAATAGAGTAGGGGAAAAATAAGAGAGAGGGGTCCAGTGGGCTGGTAACCCTGCTGGAGGTGGCCAAAGAGGTGGGACTCGGTCTCTTTCTCCGTTCCCAGCGATTGCCCACCGCGGAGGCAGTCACAACGCGACGCTCGACGTGTTCATATAAACTTTATAAACATTTTAATAATAAATAAATAGATAAATAAAAACTCAACAAAATAATAAAATACTAAATACGGACACTTTCGAGTAAAATAAAAAATCTTTTTCTAGTAAAAAAAAAAATGTATTTAATTTATTTAGCGAGAGCCTGTTCGTGTGATAAACGGGACACTTGTTGTGTTCATTAATGTCCGAGTGCGTCGAGGTCAGGAGGAGGGACACCGGTCTTCCTACCTCCGCGATGACGCGCTCAAAGGCACGTGGACAGTTGCCCGCGAGCTTTCATACCACATTTATTTATAATATCACTCGAATTTAGTTTTAACCCGTAGTAAAATTAAATAAAAAAAAAATTAAATAAATAAAAAATTTTTGTTAAAAAGTAACATACCCCGATTTCAACCAAACAATTGTTTACTCAAAAGTTGTACTTTCGGCAGTCCGCGGATCTTGAGTCGCGGGGGCGGGGTTATAAGAAGGCGAGTCAGTAGGTGGGAGTTGAGCTTTTCAAGAGTTTGTGTCTCTTTCTCCGATATAACTCTGTACTGTACACTATACTGTATGTATATATGTCTATATGTATATCTATATATCTATATGTCTATATGTGAGCGTTATGGTGGGGGGGAGTATTAGGAGGGGCGCTTAACGTCACCGCGCATTCACTCACCGGCCGTCGACGACGCCGCTGTGCCCCGACACACGCAACTCCACGAGCACGGTCAGTCTTTTCTGTTTAGTTTTTTTTTCATTTTTAAGTTTTTTTTTTTCGTTTCAAAAATATAAATTTCGGATAATGTGATTTTTAATAAAAAATAAATATTCAAATAAACAACAAACATTGTGGACTAAAATCCATTTTGGCAATTAATTTACAAGTATTATTTGTACGTGCAATTTATTATTTAAGTGGAAGCGGGTCGTTATTATTATTATTATTTTTTTTTTTCAAATAAATAAATATATCAAGTGTTAGTTTACTTTCTTGGTTTAAATTATTTTTAGACGAGTGAATAAGTGAGTGATATGTTTAACGTGAGAATATTTATTTGGATAAGTGTTTGTGATTGTGCAATTATTATTATTAATAAAAAATTAATACCCACAAGGATCTGAAGGCACACGTGCTGTAAGTGGATTTACATATTTTTTGGAGTAACGTTCTTTTTTTTTTCTTTTTGCTTTTTATTTTGGAGTAATTTTTTTTTTACCGGGCTGGGGTGGGATTTAAAAATTAAAAATCTAGTGAAACTAATTTATCCAGTGGCGCAATTAATTCGTTTGATCGATCCCGTCGGTCGTGCGGCGAGTCACGGATGATAAACGAGGAAAAATAAATTCGGCCCTCGCGTGCAGAAAAATAGTGGCCCATGTGATTTTATGATTGTATTTTATTTTTATTGACTTAAATTTATTAAAATAAATAAATTTATTGTTACAATAATTTGTGCTCGGTAGTTTTTATTTTTATTTATTCATCCATTTTCTTTTCATGGAAAACTGAGGAAATTTTAAATTTTTTGGTTAGAACACGTGTGTTAGGAAACGGAGTTACCGAGAGTTTTCGGCGAGCGCACAACGTGTTTCAGCAAAGAATATTCTTTAGTTTCAGAAAGAGAGAGACAGAGATTTTGTAATTTGTATCCGATAATCTAATAAACCAGAGCTAGAGTGATTTTCAGGGACGAAAATAGCAGGGGTTGACGAAAAACCGATCGGAGTTATTAAAAGACGCGACATGTGTGTTAATAATTTACAAACTTTGCTCATAAAGTATTGGTTCGGTTGATTAAAAGTTTCGTGGTTTTGTAAGCGAGTTATAATTATTATTAATTGACAGATTTACCAAAATTTATATATATGTATATTTGCATAGTGAGAAAAGGGATCAGGTGTAATTATTTAAACAGAGTTTTATAAAGTTTCATTTAAATTGTCATCCTCATAGATTTTAATTGATTTTATATTTTATATTTAGTATGACAATTTATATATTTATGTATTCACCCAATAATTTATTAAATATTTAAATTTTATAAATTTAACTTGAAACTAAATTTTGTCATAAATTTTTAATGTAAATATAAAAAATTATTAAAATTTTTTTCGTTTGAATTATAAATTTTAGGCGGTGAAAGGCGAGAAAAATAAAGTGGATGGAATTTAAATAATGAGAAATAAAGTGGACCCGGCGTGAGAGACCCGATAAGAATAACCTGGACCCTGGTCACCGAAGGCGGACCGAACAATAACAATAATAAAATAAATGGTATATATGATTGCAAGGTGGCTCCGACGCGCGTAACAAGTTTTGAAAAATGTCGAGCACCGCGGAAAGTCCCGACGGTGGCATGGCACTACAGTCCCACTACTCATTACGGTGGAACAACCACCAGTCCCACATTCTCCAGGCCTTCGAGGCACTCCTACACGCCGAGATATTCGTCGATGTCACTCTGTCGTGCTCTGACAGCAGCTTACGTGCTCACAAAGTCGTCCTCAGTGCCTGCAGGTAAATTTTATTTCATTTAAAACCTACATATATATTATAATAATAAAAGTTATTATATTACAATCAAACAGTTTGTTCCAATAAACGAAACTATTTAATTTAATTCAGTTCAATTCAATTCAATTTAATTAATTGTCGGCATCATAAAGTAACAAGTTTAAGTCCGTTGACATTTAAAATCAATAAATTAGTTAAATAAATCATTGAAACTCGTTGAAACCACTCGATATATTTAACGACTCTCTGCACTAGTAAATAGTTTAAAAGTAAAAAGAAAAAAAAAATGAAAAAAAACCTGAAGACTCTTAAATGAGTGAAAAAATGTAAATAAAAATAATGTGAAAGGTAATTGAGTTTTTGTATGATTGCAGCCCCTTCTTCGAGAGGATATTTGCGGAGCACCCGTGTAAGCATCCGGTGATAGTACTCAAGGACTTTACTGGACGAGAAGTTGCGGCCCTTATAGACTTTATGTATCGCGGGGAAGTAAGAGTGGGGCATGAAGACTTACCAGGACTTATGAGAGCCGCTGAGAGTCTACAGGTGAGAGGTTTAGCTTCTTCAGAACCACGACCTGTTAGTCCACCCGAGACACCAACGGCAGCAGAAACCCCTTCCGCTGACGACTTGCTCGGTTCAGATCGTTTGACACCGGAGCCAACGCCACGGCAGTCGACGAGTCCGCTGGTTGACGACGAGTCTAATTCACCAGCTCGTAGTACCGATTTACATCATAATCCCCATCACACCCTCCACCACCGCATTACTGGCAGTGCCAGTCCGAGTCGAGCTTATATGCGTGATCGCGACAGGTTACCGCATATGAGCCATTTAAATTTTTCATTACGGGAATTGCGCGAGTGCACATCTCCACTAATGCCGAGAAGAAAACAAGCGAGGCCTAGAAGAAGATCTGGTGAATTGATACCACAGGATTTGAGTAAACCCCATCCACAACCAAGTCCCAGTCCGCCGGGATTGAATTTTACGACGACAAATAGTCATCATTCTCCGCAAAATTTTCAATCAATTCATCAACAACAACAACAACAACAGCAGCAGCAACAACAACAACAGCAGCAGCAACAACAACAACAACAACAACATCTTCAACAACAACAGCAATTAAATAATAGAAATGAAGATATAGCAGAAAATTTATCAATGAAAAGATCAGAACCGTCGCCAAGTGAGCATGCGATAAAGACTGAAAGTGAGGCAGCGAGTAGTCCCAGAGGCTCACCATTAACTGGAGCAAGTCTTCAGCCCGACAGTTCAATCCAAGACCTTCCACCGACGGGGATGCAAGCCCTGTCAGCGTTGTCATTAACACCTCCTCATCATCACAGCGAGTACCTGGCGAGCTTAAGTCACCTGGCAGCACAATGGGCACCGCCTACGAGTCATCCGCAGTCTCAACTGTCGCATCATCACCAACAGCGTGAAGGCAGTCCTCAGGGTCCAAATCGCCTGCACCATCCTTTTCAGCAGGACTCACCCTTGACACCAAGAAGATCTGTCTTCCCAATGGACGGCTCTTCGCCCCTCGGCGGTGGTCTTTTTCCTCATGGAGGAATGGAACGCGGACTCTTGCTCGCGGACTTACACGACAGCTTCAAACCTGAAGCTCTTCATGGACTTTTTGGTGGTGCGAATTTAATTCATCATCCGACGAAGAAATCAAAGAAACACCGAGGGGAAGATGGACCTCGCAGATGGTCGGACCACTCGCGAATGCCACTCGGTAGACCAAAGGGTCAACACAGCGCACCTCGTGGAGGCCCACCGAGATCTTGGACCAACGCTGAATTGACCGAAGCCCTCCAGCACGTTTGGAATAAAAAAATGACAACCTCCCAAGCAAGCAGAATCTTCGGGATCCCTTACAACAGTTTGCTGATGTACGTACGTGGCAAGTACGGAAAAAGTCTTAAACTCGAGCAACTACGCAAAGACTGCACGGGAGCCACCGGCGAGGTTATGAATTCACTAAACAATAATGTCAAAGCCATCGCCCCACCTCCCTCACAACTAACACATCCTCTGGCAGGATTACCACATCCAGATGACCCTGGATTCCCTCCCCATCCGCTACTGCACCAAGGATTCTACCCGGACTTTGGCTCATTCCCTGTGCCCGTCAACATGGTCCATCTGCTGCCTCCGAGTGAGCAGAAAGCCTTCGAGTCGCCCAACAACAACAATCCCGGACTCGGCAGTCGCAGTGACAGCAGGGCCGGCGCCGGTCCCTGCGACTTAACGCCGCCAAGCCGATCGCCTTCACCTTCACCTGGAGAACGTCTTCTTCACGATATTCCTCAGCCACCGCAGTCCGCGCCCGCGTTGCTTCAACAAAACGGCGCCGAATGAGAGACGTGGATTGACGACTGGGAAGCAGGGTAGACTGTCCCGTCCACGTGAGAGAAATTCTTTTGTAAAATTAATTATTATTATTATTATTAATATAATAATAAAAACAACAATAACAATAACAATAATAATGAGTAAATACTTAACGAGACAATTTAAACAACAGTAAGGATGTTGATATTGTTGTTGTTGTTGTTGCTGTTGTTGTTGTTGTTGTTTGTATAATGTGGCCCGTGTAATAGGAAGCGATGTATAGGAACTCAGTATCAGGAATGAAACTAACACGCGTATCAAATAATTGAATATTGTAATGTAAAAAAGATATAGCGGCTAAAGTCAAAGAGTTTTTAGCCGCGAGGAAAAATGTCTCTCTTTTCTCATATTTTTATTATTTTTTTCTTTCTTTTTTTTTCATTCGTTTGGTGCATGGATGCTCTAGCTCTGAATAATCTCATGTTTGTCAGCAAGTGTGCGTGTATCTGGATCAGTGTGCGGGTGTGTGTGTGTATGTGCGTATAAAGGAAGAAAGGATGAGAGTAAGAATGAGGGAGTGGTAACCGGAAGGAAAACAAGCGCCTCTTTTAGCCGTCGTTCATCCTCTCTAATGTAAAGAGATCTGCAGTGCAATGGTTTAAATTTAAAGGGAACTTTTGAGACGACGGTTTTCGGAGCTGAGAAATAACGGAATCCAACGTAAAATATATATATACATGCATATATTTATATGTACGTAGGGTTCTGACGCGGAAATAAACGGAGAAATTTTTTTTAGTTATATATATTTATATAAATATGTTTTTTTTTTATTTTTATCATTATTTTTATTTTCGCGTTAGGTTATCGCGTTGCTTTGCTTTTTTGTCGGGAAACGAGCGAAAAATGAAAAAGAAACGAAGATATATTATAATAAGGTGTCTATATATATATATATATATATGCATATATATTTGTGTATATAAATATTTTGAAAAAGCACGGGAACGGTGCAATAATTGATGCAATTCCAAAATTTGTTTTTAGTTGTAAATATTTCGTTTCTGAATTATTTGATACTTGAATTGTTTATATTTTTAAATTAAAAGTTTGTTAATATTATTGATTTATTAATTATAAATTTTAATTGAATTATTGGCGTTTAATTGGTGGAGTCGATGAGAGCGAGATGATTATTTGAAACATTTTTCCAAAGATCGAGGGCAATTTAAATATATATATTTATAATATATATATATATTTTTTTTTCGTAATAAGAAGAAGGATTTACCAAATTAATAATATTTAAATAAAATATAAATACGTGAATTGTTTAAATAAATTAAATTTAAAAAAAAAAAAAAAAAAATATTAAGCTCGTATCGTAGAGAAAACAGTTTTGACGAATAAAATAATATTATTAAAGACAGTAAGTTAATTTAAATAAATATTTGGATAAACCATAACTAATAATAATAATATTAATAATAATAATACTAATAATAATAATAATATTAAAAATAAATAAATATTTGGACAAAACCAGACGGAAGCGCAGGGTAACTAACACATCAGGGATAGCCACAGACAAATCTACGATAGATGTTGAAAAAATAATAAAAACATATTAAAAATAAAAGAAATAAACTTATAGAGAGTAACTGATGATAAATAATATAATACACGCGATTATTATTTTGTTTCAAAATTTTCTACAGGATATTTGAAGGAAGCGAACGTGTAAGGGGATAATGAAACATATAAGCGGGTGAGTCGGGGGTTTTTAAGCGGGAGGGAAACGGGTATCGTCAAATAGGGATGGAAATTTATAAAATTCACTAAACAGATATTAAATCTCGTGTCGCGTCAAGTCAAGTCGCGTAAACCAGAGTAAAGTCCCGAGTCGAAATTTAGAGCCTATATAGGTCCCTATAGCCCTAAATAGATCCGATTTAGAGCCCTGTAGTCCTGTAGCTCCGACTTTGAACCCGGAGGTCCTAACATTCACTGAGAGGTCCGATTTTGAGCCTTCAAGTCCGACAATATTAGTCCCGTAATAAATTTCGATTCATTATAATTGAATAATTTATGATGATTATTATTAATTAATATTATTATTATTACAATAAACCAGGGCTTACAGGCCCTAAATCGGACCTAATTTTAATTTTCATCAGGTCCTAGATTGAGCCCGCAAGTGCCGAAAACGGAAATTTGTAGCACCTCAGGGACCAAAATCGGGCCTAATTTAACATAGAAACAGACTCTATTTAGAGCCTCCAAGTCCGAAATAGGTCCGACTTTAAAAGGCTCTAAATTTCGACTCGGGGTAATTGCAACATTTTCGATCCGCGAAAAGACTTTAATTGAGTGAATGGATTTTATTAAAAACTTAAATAAAATACAAGCCTTGCTTGTGTTTATAAACAGGGTTACGTGTGTTGTTGTACCGGTCATCTTTTTAAAAGGTACAAGTAAAACACAATTTTTTAAAATTATTATTATTATTATTTATATTTTCGAGCGAATGTTTTTTAAAATAAATCAATAGACATGTGATAGGCACCACGTGCGACTTCAGTATTATTTTGCAGAAGAAAAAACAAAATAAATAATAAACAAGTAAACAAACAAATGAGTATTTAATAAATAAATGAAATTAATGAATGGTTAGGTAGATTTTAAAGTTTAAAGTGCTTTGGGTGATAGATTTTTTCCCTTAGGTTATTATTTGCTATTTTTTAAATTTTATTTAAATATTTTTTCGTGCGTTATTATTTTTTAACCTCACGCACAAGAGACTTAAGAGAACAAAGAATGAAAGAGATTTTTTTAAACAAATGTAAAAAAAGGTTGTATTCGAAATTCACAATCCGAGCGTCGATGACGCAATACGACTGATTAAAACAAATAATAATAATAATAATAATAATAATGATAATGATAAATAATAATAATAATAAATAATAAATAGTAATGATAAAAATAGCTGCCGGTTAGGTACCATATCGTATCGCTATTGTTAAACGTTGCAACATATCAATTACCTCTATCAATATTTGTTACATGTATTTTTAATTGATTATATATTTGTTTCTGGCAATACTTTAATTATATTTATTATAATTATTATTATATAATTACGGGAATATTTTTAAATGAATTTTTTAAGGCTGGTTGGCTGATTGCCTATCAATTTTATTCTAAATAAATATAAATATATATACAATAAATGACAGAGATAACTGATAATAGATTTACTACAGATATTAAATAATTAAAGATTTATTTTCAATAAGTCTATTGACTCCTCAGTTCCTACAACATTTTAAACAAATATATTCTCGTTACGCTGTGCTATTTTTTTAGTTTATCTTTATTTTAAATATGTAAATAGTTTTTAAATTCACTCGGATACAACCTTACGATCGATTTTAATCCATATATATTTTTGATTTGAATTTATTTATAAATACTTGTATATTTAAATCGGGGAATCCTCGATTTAATATTTTTAACGTTCGTCGATTGGGTAGAGATTTTAAAAGTTAAACTCTGAGAATGCGGCTTTAAAAAGCCCACGAGATGGCGGCACAATTTACTTTACAATTTTACGAAACAACAACAATTTTATCTTGCGGTCTTTAGTTTGCCGACTTGAGATCAGACCAAAAATATATTAAATTAAAGTCGATCTAATTTAAAAAAATGAAAATAAAAAAATGTTAAATGTATAAATGCGTGCATGGAGTTTGTCTCCCTAGCCTCTTGCTAAACAATAATAAACAATAATAAAACCAACATTTCATTGTTGATAATTTGTAATTATAAATAACAAGTGATAATTTAATTAAGCGCCACCCGATACGATATTTAAAAAAAAATATATAACAATGATATATTTATTATATGTACCATAATACAATAACTATATATAAAAATAATAAACAGAGAAATAAATGCCTCCACCCAGTATATTTTTTACAGGTTTACAGTTTATAATATTTCATATTAAAGCAAATAATTATAAAATAAAAAAAAATATATAAAAAAAATATTACATCAATTTTTTAACGTTAACAATATTTTAAATAAATAGAAAAAAAATAATAAAAATAAAACAATAAAGATCGGATTGAGTCGACACTCGTGATATCACACTTTAAATCCCTGGCCACGGGGACCAAATATATTTTTATTGCAAATATACAGATATATATAAATAAATATAACTATTACTACTATTATGATTATTAATATTAATTTATCCGGTTACAGTTCGATAAAATCACAAGTGTCGATTTAAATGATCTTATTAACGATGGATGCTACATACATGTGATACATACATTTACCGCTGGTTACTTCCTGGCATTAATTATCAGATTAATTTATTAACTGTATAATTAATCGCCCCACTAGTTCACTCACGCACTTTATCACAATTATAAAAGGATTTATTGCCGGAAATTTATAATATTTTATTAATTCGCTATTTTATTTTAAATATATAAGAGAGTAGCAATGAGGCTAGGGACCATTTACGGCTTTTTTTATTTTAAATAACAAGAAAAAAATTTTTTTTTTTGTAAACTAGGTGATTTAGTGATTATAATTAACATTTGGTAATTTATAAAATTCGAAACAACAAAAAAAAAAATGTAATCTTCCTCTCCTCGACACCCTCGTACTTACCGACCTAAACCTTTGAAAATAATTATCTATTAATCCCTAAATAAACTGTACATACCAATTGTAAAAAAGGAGTTTTATTACTTAATTATTTTGAACCTTTTGATATTATTTTTTAAGGTAATCCTCTAGCTGGTAGACTCACCATTGGTTTACATTGTATTTATGGCAATTTAAATTAAATGTACATTTATAGAGTAAGATAATTAAATTAATTATTTGTTAACGTCGAAAAAATAAATAATAAATTATTTAAACATTATTTGGCTTTCTTTAATTTATTTATTTATTTTCCTCAATCAAGTCTATTAATTTTTATTTTTTATAGATTGTTTTATCAAGATCCAGCTCAAGTATTTACCAATACATCAATCACCATACCCGTTTAATAATTTTTTTATTAAATATTTTTCAGCGTTACCGTTTCACCCGAGCCTTCCATAAACAATTAACACGTAATATCAGCTCAAGGATTACCTTAACAAACATTACCCAAGATAAAAAACCTCCATGAAAGCTTGAGGTGACTAAGTATTATTGTACTCGTGTTTCTGATTAAACCTGCCTACAAGTGGACATTTCATGTCCGTCAATAAAAAATAATAAGAGCATTAAATATAAACGATAAGAGGAAAAAATAAAAAAAATGTATATATGTATATATATACTGTAAGATTGGAAGTAGCATCAAGATCGTCAGGAAACCTATCATTAAGAGCGATAACAGAATTATCGTTTCACATATGTATATAACGAGGATCGTGGCGAAATTTTCGGAGCGCCGGCAATTACCTTGTCGATGATGTTGGATCGAGCCTTTTCAAATAGTTTTGATCAACATCTACAATCTATACACACACATTTATATTTAATATATACACAATCGATATGATAGAGGAGGAAAAAGAACTAAAAGAAGAAGAAGAAGAAGAAGGAGGAGAAGAAGCTAAAGGAATATCCGCATATAGGTAGAGGGTGCGAGTTGGTCTTTTGCCTGAGGCTCCTGTCTTTCATCGATTGATGAGCACTCGTTTCAAGCAATTATTGTTATTCTGATTACATAATAAGCCCCAGATCAACTTGACCAGAGTAACAGAGAGAGACTTAAAAAAAAAATATATGTATATAAATATATATGTGTGTATGTTTAGTATCTTTGTTACTCATTCACTGAGTCATTGATTCTTAAACTCATTGGACGGAGAATATAGCGATGGAAACATAATTCGCAAAAGGGCTTGGAGAGAACCCGGTTCCGCGAATTCTCCTTGTAATCGATTCCGTCATGTCGCGGGACCACCCGGTACGGCCCTAATAAATAAGTAATACATCGCTCGAAACAACGACGATGAGGATCGAGGTACGAGGACGTCAGAAAAATCACCAGGATAAATATATATGTATATATTTAATTTTTATTATTTTGGCTACGGTTTTTCGGCAAGTTTGAAATTTTTTACGGCTATTTGTCTGCTCAACTGGAAGCAAAACACGGTTTTAGGGAATCGAGTACAAACTAACACTTGCAAGGTGTCAGAAAAGTTGCGCTTTGCTTTGGATTAAGTATCGAAATGTTCATTGACTGGAAGAGGGTCTTCGGAATCAATTTTCGTTACATGATATTTCATTGTCATTTTATTTTTTTATTTAGAACTAGAATTTATTCTACATTTTAAAAAATCACGTTATTGTTTTATTAAAATTTATCAACAAAGAAAATGAAAAATAAATGAGTTAAAAAAAAAATTCTAAATTTATCCCTAATTCTCAGTAAATATTTTTGAACCGTCATAATTACTATACACATAGCGCTTAATATTATTATTAAAATTTGACATAAAGACTTGTTGTACGTGCTCAGACGACATACTAATACTGTATATGACTCACAATGTGACTCGCTACTACCAAACTATTTGTGAACATTCGTCTAAAGTATACGAAATAACCCATACACAATCTCAGATTCACACACGCACACACCAAACACATTCCCACAGTTACTTACAGAAAACGTTCTTTTACTCGTTACCGTCCTCCGTTGGCTTCGCCAAACTCGTAACTCTCTTTTCACGGTCAGCGGAATACCAAAGTGAAACATAGTAACTCGTAACTATAAATATTATAATTTATTGAACAAGATTAAAGGAAGTTGTTACCAGTATATTTTTCAATAATTTACATCTTTCCCCCCCCACCCCCTTCTCCTGCCTACCAACACTCTGGCGATTCTATTACTTTCTTATTTGAGTGTTAGTCCCTTTTTTTAAAATTATTTATCCAAGTTTGTGGGAGTTACAAGGGCGTAGACAGGGCGTAAAGACCTCTAAGTTTATGTATTGATATACGACCCGACCACTTATGACCTCGATTATTTTTTTTTTTTTAACAAATATTTTAGCATTCAAATCACTTCCTTCATTTTTTAATTAAAAAAAAAACGTTATGAAGTTGCAAAATAAAAATATAAATTTGATTTATTCGTGTCACCTGAAGCCTGTAATTTAAAAAAAAAATTAACTACCGATTTACATCAATTCCATACATTGATTAATCATCGGATAAATTAATTACATAAGGATGTAGTTAGTGGGCAATAAAAAAAATGGAGATAAAAAAAGAACTATTTGCTGTAAGCGTGTCTGACTGGCGAGTGCCGTAACTACTTAAGGAGTAACGGCCGGTTGTTCGGGCATTTTTGTGATATAGAGGATCGGTTTGGTGGAAGTCAAGACAGATAGAGATGAAAACAAAGAGTTTAAGGAGACGAGAGTTTGGGGTAGGGGGAGCAAGGGAGAGAAATGAAGTTGAGGATGAGAATGAAGAGGAGAGCGAGCAAGAGAGAGAGCAGGGATTTAAAGATGGAGACGTATAGGCCTTTGGCTCGTAAAAAGTGCCCCTCTGAAGTCATGAATATAAATTTATGATAAAGCATAAATGAGAATTTCTTGGGTACGCTTATGCTTGATGCTTGTCCGTGGTCTTTGTGGCTTCCCACGTTTTTTATAATTTTAAATTGCCCACCGAGAGAGTGAGATAATAATAATAATAATAATAATAATAATATATATATTGTAAACTTCTCGAAGTATCGAAGATCGGAGGTGGGCATGTGGGATCTAATTTGTTTACCATACGTAATATGACGGCAACTTTTGATGGCTAGATAGCCAAAATGTATTGCTGGGAAAAGTCAAAAAGTGGTCGATCTCACAGGACCTGGCTTTGCGTGACGCTGAGTGATTACGGCAAACTAAAAAATACCCGACGCGTGCGCGTACTTTTTTTTTACTTTTCTTTGTTGTCTTAATAATTTTTTTTCTGATAAAAAATAAAAAATGAAAATTTTTGATGTAAAAAATAGCGATAAAGTAACGTTTGAAAAGCCGAAAAATAAATAATAACATTTTGTCCAAGTTAGCATACTAAATATAATTATCTTAAAGACCCAAAATAATAACCAGCCAATTTAAATAATAAAATAAAAATAATTATTGTTATTTTACTCGCTCGACAAAACTGTTTGACGTGTAAGAAAAAAAATAATTGTAAAAAAAAATAAAATACAAAGAGCCTTTTACTCTTAATCGGTACACACTCGAAGCCTATGCTAGTGGCGTGCGTGTTATGTGTGGCTTCGGGTATCAGTATAGCAGGGAGGAGTTAGTAGCAACAGCAGTCAGAGCCGGACTACTCACAAGTTAAGTTAACTTGAGAGAAGCAACGTTAACGTTAACGCTAACACAACAACATAGCTAAGTCTCAAACTAAAACTAAAACTCAGATTCAGACTAAAACTAAAACTTAAATTCATATGTAAGCCGGTACGGGTCTTGGTGTATTCACTTTACATCCACGTTAATTTAACAAACTGGGCTTGTCAATATAAATATACATACAAGTGTTGTTTAAGGTATGATACATACATTACATACATGTAAAAACATACATGTTAGCGCGCGCACGTATACCGGGGGATAGAGTTTAGTATTAACGTTAAAACGTGATCGTGTGTAGTTGATCGAGTACTTTGTAGTCGAGTATCAAGAAGGGGTTTGTCGACTACTACTTTCGCCTTGATCAAACCGACTACGTCCTCAGTCTCTTCAAATCCTTTATACGACACACATCATACTTAAACTACTTAAACTTGCACTTTTTATTATACAAACTCAACTAAAGTACATTAATTACGTGTCATTTATATACTTTATTTATTTTATTTATTACTCAGTAATAATGTTCCTCAATATTCGCTTGATTATTGTTACCATCATTTTAACACAACGTAAGAATCTCAGTGCTAGGGGTGAAGATGCCTTGCAAATTCGACAAACATTTAATCAAAGTAATAATAACAATAATCGTGGACGTGAGAGCATCAACAAAACGGATATGTTGTATCCTGAACATCAAATACCGGCAATTATTCAACCTGGAAATGTATCCAAGTAAGTTTTTACATTAGTACACATAAATTTATTTTTTTTATTTACCAACTCGTAATTTATCATTTTTTCAAAATTAGTACGTTTCTAAAATTTTTTTTTACAAAAGAAAAAAAACACATTAGTAAGTAATAAAATTATATTAATATTAATAAACGTATCTATAAGTAATTGCTATCGATTACTCGTTAAAACTATTTACCCATTACCCCTTTTATCTCAATAATTAAATGAGTAATAAACCGTAATAGCTTTAATAATACTAAGCACATAACGATATATATAGATATAGATATAGATGTTGATATAAAATGTATAATAATTTAGTAAATAGGATAATAAGTGTATTACTGACTTAACAATTTAGCTAATGTAAGTAACCGCGTGGCTGGTATGACAGAATTCACGGCGCGTGTTTCACTCGTCTCGTCTATAGACGTTGCGCGGTGCTGGATTTAGCACATGGGGGTCGCGAACACCACGACCCCAGACGCCGCGACGCCGGCATTGTGTCTCTTCTCGTCTCTTCTCTTTACATATATATATATTTAACCATATATATATGTATATACAGTTAACTTTCTGTGCAACGCTAATTTTACAATGGACGACACACGTGCATCGAGCAACGTCCTCAGTCCTCAAGCACCAGCTAAAAAATAAATATATTTTTTTATTCTTTATTTTATAAATGAAAATGTCGCGTTGCCTGGCTCATTGCCGGAGTTTCTTCCGCCCTATCTTTGTACGTACAATTGTAACTTAAAAATAATTTTTTAAGTTAAAAAATTAAATTGAAGGACTTGGAAAAAATAAAGATAAAAAAAAAAATAAAAATCTTTAGTATATATCGTGTGTGTATATTGTTGGCTATTTGTAAAATATAAAGCTGAAACATATAAACCCATAGCAGGTCTCGTGACTCAGGACCACCCATACTCCAGAAGCTCTTTCATCAGTTTATTAAACTAGGCCACGAGCCGTATTTTAGTTTCGCTGATGGTAGGTTACACTTAATCACAATGTCCTTTATTATTATTATTATTATTGTTTATTTACATACATACATATTTATTTGAATTTAAATATTTAATTATAGTATTTATGAAAGTTAATAAGCGTATTATTGAATGCTGTTAATTTTATGAAATAATGTCGGTACTGGATCCAGATGATGTACTTGCAGGTTTTATTATCTAAGTCACAGAGACGGGCATCCTTTGACGCTCATTGTAACACCCTGTACTGGAGCCATTCAGTGGACTGTCAACTGCCTCGAGGCACCGCCGGATAATCGACAAGGTGAAGCTGAATGTGAGTTTTATTTTCATTTTACTCATTACAATTATCGTTACTTTTAATGCGTCAGATAAATTATCTATTAAACTCATTACGATATTAAATTTTTATTTGGCATCATATGAGTTCTTTTTTTATTAATATGTGTGGCATGTTTATTTATGTAAATAAATGATAAATTATTTTCTTCATGGAACTTATCATTTATGTTTTTTTTTTTTTTAATAAAAACTGACGTAATAATTATTTTAAATATTTATTTTTTTTAAATTAAAATGTTATGATTTTTAAATAATTATTAATAATGACAATAAAGTAAATAAAACGGATTTTATGTTGACAAAAAAAAAACAGCAGCAGCATTGACACGATGGCCCGTAAATGCACTTATTCCCGGATCACCGTTATTCAGCTACCAAGGCGACGAAGCGCAAAACTTTACGATTCCGCGAGTACGTGCGGGACTTTATAGACTCGAGATAAAAACTACAGACATAACTACGCGTACTAACATTCCCGATAGATCACCGAAGACGGTCTTGCTCTACGCAACCTCCAGTGCGTTGGATCATCTCCCGGTATCCTATGAGAGTACTCGCGGCAAGCGGCATCGCGCATTGAGATTTCAGCCGAGAAGAAATAGACGGAGACTCACTGTTTCCTGGAGCAAAAGGTTTTTTATTATTTTATTTACTAAAAAAACTAATTAATTATGTAATTAATCACTTAAATTTAATTATTTAAAGTCATGTAGATCCACACATGTCTAATTACTGTCTCGCGGTAACCTCCGGGCCGGTAGTCCATCCTCCGACACTTTGTGCCGCTCAAAACGTCCTGGAAACTCATTCGCGGCCGATTAAAAGCTCTGGATCATCACGAGAGCATCAACATCGCGGCAATCCAGAGGGTCTTCACTGTTTCAATCAAACAAAACTCACTTTGCATGGTCTTAAATACAATACAACGTATGACTTTACTCTTTATGTGGTTTGTATTTATATTCTTTAAATAAATTTTTAGAATACTCGTTTATTATATAATTTTTTAAAATATAATTTATGATATGAAATTTTTAGTCTTTATTTTTATTTATTTGTAGTAATGAATTTTTTGTTGCAGGTGAGCACGAGAAACAATGTATCGACACGAATATCCACCGAATCGTTTAAATTCCGTCGTACGCCCGCCCAAGTGTTACGGACTGGTCGTTATGTTACCGCGAATTTACGTAAATATGATGGATTTATGAATTTCCAATATCAGCCGCCGCACAACGGCACCACGGAATTTTATATTTTGCCATGTGGCGGCGGAATCGTGAGAGCTAAACTTCGCGGCCCGTCTGGATTTATAAGGGTATTTATTAATTTCTTATATACATTTTTTTTACTAGAAAAAATATCCGAGTTTTATTTTTTTGTTAAAATTTAGAAAAAAGAAGTAGTAGGTCACGCATCTTTAAAAGCGCCGTCATTAGAACCAGGCAGTCGTTATATTCTTGGAATTTACGCAACACCTCAGGAGTTAATAAAAGTATCGTCAGTTAAAGTTTTAGCGACACAAGAAGGATCTGTTTTATATCCAGAAGTAATTTTAAATTCCATATATCTATATCTACATTTTTTTATAAAAATAAGTGATTAATAGAATAGAATTTGTTGAAGCAGGTTCCAACAAAAAGCGCACCTCGGGAGTATCGATCCCTACGTAAATGTCACGAAGTAACAGTCGGGGTTGAGTCAGCAGGAGCCGCTAAGTACTGCGTCCTGGTACGGGAATTAAGAGGCGCCTCTTCTGTCACGGGGATCTTGAGCATTCCCGACCAGTGCGGTCTCCATCGTCGACGCAGGTCCGAGTATACACTCGAGCAGTGCGAGGACAAGACGAATCCGCCGGACAACCGCGCGCTTCTTTTCACCATAAAACGACTACAGCCCGCGAAAGCTTACTTAGTCCAGATAACTGCTCAAATTCACGGCCAGTCTCTCTCGTATCCTCTCATCGACGTTCACACCCGGAGATGCCAGCTATAAAATTTATTTTTATTTTTTAAAGCTCATAGTTCGTAAAAACAAACAAACCTTGTAAATATTTAACAAACTGAAAAAAAAAAAAGAAAAAGAAACAAACGTATGCATGTATATATCAAAGTGTGAATGGATTTTTTCTTAAAATTGCTAATGTGTAATGTATTTTTTTACTTCGTTGATCGTTACATATATAATTAAATGATAATTAATCAATCGATTGATTAACTCATTTATAGATTAAATATTTAATTAAATTGATTGTGACAAAATAAATTATAAGTTAATAAATTTTTTTATCAAAATATAAACTATTTTTTTATTTTTATATTTTAATAACAATTATTGTATTGCAGGGATGAAAAAAAAAAATTTATCAAATAATAATAATAGTAATTTTAATATGAATTTATTATCCACTTGAAAGAAAACTCATCGAAGCGTAAAAATGAAATAAAAAAAATTTCCCATATGTCGTTATAAAATCACACTTATCCACTCTCCATGATTGCCTCTACACACAAATCCATTTATATATTAATCAAAAACTCTTTACTCTAACACACAGTAACACAAGTTTGCTAGTTACCGTACAGCATAAATTGTACGCATACAAATTCCACGTCTGAACGTATCTATTTCTGTCTCGTTTACGTTACAAATCCGGCTGAGTTTTAAACTGAACGAGAAACCAACAACTTTGTCCGCGTTTTAAATCATTTTTATCAGTGATTTAAATCATTTAAAAAAAAAAGAAAATGAACGTCGCGTTCGAGGATGATTTTATCGTGTTGGCTGACGAATTTCGTCAGATTCTGCAAGTGATAATATGGCCAGTGGTGATTGTGGGCTTAGTAGCCAATCTCGCAGTTATATTACGAATTTTACTGCCAATAAAAAATAATAAAAATTCAAATCTCAAGCCATTTTATCGGTCATCCTTAATTTCGTTGGCCGCGGCCGATCTGCTGATGCTCTTGGCATCAGGTACCAACACCCTGTCCAACCTATCCAGCAAAACCTTTATCTGGAACCTGTCATCCGCTGCCTGTACCCTAATTCCGTATCTCCAAACAGTTGCGATGATCGTCGCGTCTCTAAACCTCGCGTTCGTCGCAATAGATCGTTTCGCGGCGATCCAGCCTCGCCTGCCTCCAGCAAAATCCTCAAATTCTTTGGGAATTCTTATAATGATAATAATTATCACATGGAGTATTGCCCTGGGCTCTTCTTACCCAGTTTTAAACATCTATACCTCGGAAACAGTTACCATAATAACAAATTCAACTGCCTACACGTACGTTAACTATTTATTTACATATTTTTTTTATTTATCTTTCACTACAACAACATCTATTGTCTAAAATATATAATTTTATTATTATTTCGAAAATAGTGCTGCACTGTGCATTGTCAATGATCGTAATTCAGCCGCGACTATTTACACAGCTCTGTTTACTGTAATTTTTCTACCACTCGCTACCGTATTCATACTCGTTTACATTCTGCTGGCTCGTAGTATCTACAAAAAAAAATTTCCCGGTAATCAATCAACTGGAGGTTCTATCAGCCAAGAAATTTCCACAGGTAAAATTTAAAAAAAATAATAATAAATTTGTAAATTAATAAAAATATTATAATTTATTTTTTAGCATCGACAAGTATCACGACAAGTGCACCAAAACCAGTGAAGAATAAAAAAATCCCAATGCATGTAATCCGCAAGCGTCGAACCGTACGTGTAATTTTAATTTTAATCGGCGTGTTTGTTTTGTGCCGGATGCCTCAGTGGTCATTTCTGGTAACTAAATTATACATCAAAGTGAGCCATAAATTCTGGTGGCACTTGCAAGTAATTTTGACATTACTGTCACTAATAAATGCCGCGGTACATCCATTTCTTTATGCATTTCTAAACGAAGCACTGTCACTAGTCACTTGGATAAATTCCTTGTGTATTAAGTCTACGAGCAAAGAGTCCTCAAAAGATATTCCTGACAGCATCACTGTAAAAATACCCCGAAGTCCTTATGCCGCTTAATTAATCATATGAAATAAATTGCCAATTAATTTTTATTATTTATTTATTAATTATAAATAATAAATTATAATTCAGTCTCTATGAGTTTTCTAAATTTTTCACCGGGACTTTGAGCTGGCTCATGTTTAAGTAACTCAATAGCACGTTCCAAATTAAGCTGACGATCTTCCCCAGGGCATCCAGCTAACTCTCGTAATGCCACCGCCGTATATAAACAAAGTCGAGTACCATAAGGATCTAGTATTGATGTTGTCTCTAGGATGCGTACACATAATTCACGTTTTTGCGGATTATCGGGAGACTGCAGTTGGATAAGCGAGTGTGCGACTGCAATGCAATGCTGATGACCAGGATGTAAAAGTACTTGCAATCTTTATTTTAACAAAAAAAAATGTATTTTACTAATAGGGGAAGGGGGCAAAACGGGATAGGCCGGCAAAATGGGATACCCTCAAAATTTCGTCAAAATTTTTTTTCCTCGAAAAACTTTCGAAAATGGTCAAAAATGACATCTAGTATCATTTTACACTATTAAAAGCTAAAAAAAAACATTTTTATATTTTTTGCGAAAAGTATAATATTGGCGCCAATTTCAAATTTTGAAAAGAAATAACAAGGAAAAACTTGTTTAAAAATATGTTGAGAGTAAATTTTATTACTTACATCAATTTAGACAGACATTATTACATCAATTTTAGTCACTTGAAAAAAAAAAAAAATACTTTTTTTTGGGGTATCCCATTTTGCCCGCAGAAAATAAAAATTTTTTTTCTTATGGCAGTCTAAAATTCGTTATATTTATTTCAAATAGAATCAAAATGAAGCCAATTTACGATATTTATGTCCCTAAAAACTAAATTTTTCGTTAAGTATCCCGTTTTGCCCCCCCTTCCCCTATATATATTATTTAATTTTACTTAATTAATTAATTACCTGGATAATAAATCACTTAGTACTGATTCTTTGGCGGTAGTCATTGCGTTTTCGACTTCTTCGCCCAGACGATCTGTTAATTGCAACACTTCTGCTGATGTTAAAGTTCCTAATTAAGAAAATTATTTATTTATTAAGTCAGCTGATTATTTAATTTAATTTATGTACCTGGACATGAGTTGCAAGACCACTCGGTATCTAAGTCAAGAGGATCTTTGGGTAACACAAGACCAGATCCGCATGTGCACTTAAGAGTACTCATGTGACTTTTTAACTCCGTTGGATCTTTACACCGCTCGCAGTGACATGCAAAGTATTTTGTTGCTAATAAATGCTCACGCCGGGCTCTGGTTGACCATAACACGTGAGTGTATGTTGTACTTATATGTTGGCCTCTGAATAAATTTTAGTTTATCAGAAAAATAAAGTTACATTTTTTTTTAATCAGCAGTAGCGACTAAACTATTGATTTTACAGAAAAAAGTTATAAAATATTTTTTGTAGAGAATTGAAAGATCTACAGAAAAGTTATCTTGCAAAATTATCGTAGTAGTGATATTTATCAAGTTATAGAAGGTGAAAACTATCGAGTTTAAAAAAAAAACGTTATTTATAAATTTTCAGAATTGGATAAATTTAAAAATACTCATAACTTTTTAAATTTTGATTTTATCAATTTATTGCTGGAGACTTTTTTTGTCGGTCGTTAAATTTTCTTCAAAATTGTCTTTAAACTTTTTTATGTAAATAGTATACTTAAGATACTACAAGTGATTTTAAGTGAATTTTAATAAAAAATTGACTTAAAAGTTGGATAACTTTTAAACTTTCGTACATATGGACTTGGCTTGTGATACTTTTTTATAGGTAATTTAATGCTCGACAAAGCTGTCCACTTTTAAAACTCAGAAAAAATTATAGACAGTGAAAATTAAAAATAAATATATTACTTTTTAATCAATGTAGCAGCGGTGACGATAATTCTCGGGCGTCCTTTATAATCGACAGTAAAATTATGACGCGTATTAGCGAGACACGAGTGTTCAAGTAGACAAGCGTACTGATAAATAGCAACGGAACCTTCTGGAGGATTTGTCTCCAATGCATTGACATCAATAAGTCCACAAATTTTACGTACAACCTCTTTATCAACAGCCAGAGCTTCAATAATCGGTTCCAATTGCTCAATCATCGTCTCCGTTTCCTCGTAAGCTTCAGTATCTCGCCCACGATCTGCTTGATGACTTTCCAGACTATCGAGAGTTTGCCAGCGCCCTGGACTTCTCTTGTAAATCAGAATCATCCTCAAGACCATAAGGAAATCGTACGACGGAATAAGACGCAGACCCTCGAGTACTTTGCACTCGACCGCGTGCCGGTTATCGTCAACGAGTCCGTCACATGATACTTTGCACGCGTACCATGAGCATCCTGGACATCTGACCCGGACATTTGGATCCCCGCAGCCGACGCAAACACGCTCAATGTGTCTTGCTGGTCCCCAGACCAACGGAGTCTCCGCTATCACTAAATCTCCGGGGTTCAAATCCCGGGTTGCTATCAAATGTTTGCCCAGTTCTGGAGACTCGTTTATTTCCCAGGGACGACAGGTGAGTTTGTGTTGCGGCCAATCGTCACGTTGATGAGCTGCACCACAGTAAAATTTTATTTTGCAACCCGTACAACGATGTTTAGCTTCTGATTTACAAACTTCACATATTCCTGACTCTGTTTCCATTTTCTATGATAATTAAAAAATAAAAATGAAAAATTTAATAATTAATCTTAAAAATAAATAAAAAAATTAAAAAAACGTACCAACAAATATTCTAGTCAGCATACATTTACTAAACTGTCTTGACTGTCACACTTGGAGTACCCGATTTAAATATAACTAGACATAAAAATAGACTGTAAAGGCTAGTGGGAAGAGAAGTTTAAGTTATTGTTGGGGCTTGAATAATAAAATAAATATATTTATTTTCGAAATCGGTTAATTATCATAATAAAAAAACAATAATTATATAATATAAATAATAAATTTATAAAAAGTAAAGAGAGTTAGGTGTCCTGTATTTGTAAAACGAGAGTGAGGAAAGCTTATTGCGATCTATGGAAGATAAATATTCTCTCGGGAACATGGTAGTAGAAACGCTTGTAAAATCCGTAAATGGCAAACGGTTTATTCCAAAAGTAAGATTACATAGGTAGCTACAAGAGACATTTACCAGGACTCTGGTCTCTGCTCTCTGGTTCTCGTGTCGTGTCTTGCTCTTGGGATGATGTTCATTAACATTAGAAACGTCTTCTGACGTTTCAGCCATCAGATCCCTCAGTATGTACGTAATCCACATGTTGTTGTTATTTTTTTTTTATCCTTTTTTTTATTTAAGATATACATATAGTGAAGCCTTGACCGGTGAAGGCGGATAAAAAGTTTTCCATTGGTATTCCCCATGTTACTAGGCTATTAATATTTTTTTTCATTTAAACATTTATCGTGTATCGCCAAATCCGGAGTTAATTTTATCACTAATTTAATTGACTTTCAAATTTTCATAAATTTATTACATTTTTTTTTTATAAATATAAAATTAATTTTTATTTTATAATTCATTAGAATATACTTCCGGTTTCGGTAACTTAAATATTTACTAGTTCGATTTCAAAATTTTTTTAACATTAATTTTATTTTTATTAATCATTATTAATTTTTTTTACTTGTAATTAATTTAAATTTATTTTGGAAAATAAAAAAGAAACGAACTGGCCTTCAATCGATTATCGATGTATTTAATTAGCAAATAATTTTAAAAAACTGTTATTTTATATTTAAAATTAATATCTTGTGTATTCAAATATTGGCGCGCAAATTTGACGCACGCGCATAAATTCAAATGAAAAAAAAAAGCGCCCTCCTGTCACTGATCCTTCGGATAGAGTTTGTGAACTACAACTAACCTATCAATGCGTCATTTTGATAATTATTATTTAAATTAATTATTTATTATAGTTAATTGTCTATAAATAGTGACGTACTACCAACAATAGTAGTAAATAAATAAACAAAGTGTATCATGATGTCGCGATCCGTGCGAGCGGAAACACGAAGTCGTGCCAAAGATGACATAAAAAGAGTTATGCAAGTTGTTGATAAAGTTCGCCACTGGTAATTTATTTATTTATTTAATAACTAACCAATTATCCCTCTCTTTCATTTATTTATTTTATTTTTGTTTTATCTTATTTGTTGTTTAGGGAAAAAAAATGGGTTACGATAGGAGAGACAACAATGAAAATTTATAAATGGGTTCCAATATCAACACTCGAGCTGGTGAGTTATTTTATTTATTATTATTTAATTTACAAGTGAATAAATAAATAAACAATTAATTTTTATTTAGAAAAAAAAAGCTAAATCGTTAGCCGACAAAGAAAATGGAATACCAAGAAAAAGTGGAATCGATTCATCAAATAATTCAAATTTTGGGCTTACTGAAGATTCAAACACATGTAATATATCTTTTTTATTGTTATAATTATTATTATTATTTATTAAGTTAATGGTTTAAATAGTAATCTACCCGTGTAAAAAAGTTGCGGGATTCCACCGGTAATTCGCAGGTGATCAGCTGAATATCATGTGGAAGTCATATTTTGACACAAATATGAATTTCAGATGATTTCCGGATGAGTATCAAATGATAATATGGAAAGAAAGTTAGGAATAGATTGTAATGATTATATTATAAGTCGACACGTAAAATGAGAGATATTTTTTTTTAAATTAGCAGTAACGAAGTAATCGGGGAACCTGGGGCATGAAGGCCCCCTTCAAAAATTTAGTAAATTTTTTTTTTCTTTCATTTTCGGTCAAATTATGTTATCTCTGATATTTTAAGCTGATTTGCAATATCTGGGGCATAATGAACCACCTGTAAAATAATTTTCTACAGAAACAATTATTTTTCTCTAAACTAAAATGAATTTGAAAAATTTATTAATTAAAGCTCTTTTAGGTCAATACACTAAAAAAAATTCGCGAAGTGTTTAACAGTTTAAAATAAATTCATTGAAATGTTAAAACTCCGGACAGGAGTGAATTGGGAGTGAAATAAAATCCACTTCACTCCGAGATCACTCCGCTAAAAAAAAACTCCCAATTTCCCCGCAAGAAAAAAAAAAATTTTTTGCAATAGAATTTTTCATACAATCTATCACTTGAACTATATTTCTATACTATCTTTGTGTATTCATTAGGAATTCATATTTGTGTCAAAATATGACTTCCACATGATAATCAGCGGATCACCTGCGGAATACCGCAACTTTTTTATACGGGATCTTTATTTAAGTAAAAGATTATGAACTAGACCATTAACTTTAGTAGTTAGGATTTATTTTATTATTTATTTTTATTATTTTATTAAAATTAAATAGGCTTTTCGACTGTAAGTGATTCGCAAGGTATGACAGATTTTTCAACTCATCTAGGGTTTTCAGAAGATTCAAACTCCCAAAACAGTGAACCGGCTCCAAAAGTACTCAAGACTGAATGATTAGTTGAATAGTGGCAGGATAAAGATTTAATCATATAGAAAATGATACAACAAACTAACGATAATTAAATAAGTAAATAATTAATTAATAATTACCACAACAACTTTCACGATATCATTTTAAATCATTTTCATTTATGATAAAACGTTTTTTATAATAAATTTAATTTAATTTAAATTTAAGATTTATTAATTAATTTTTTAGCCTTATTAATTATAAAGCACAATCAGGATTCTTTTTTTTTTTTTTTTATTAATATAATTATATATAAATAAGGATTTTGTGTAAATATAAATCATTTAGTCTACAGACAACAGCAAGAATGTTACTTAAAAAAAAAAAAGAAATTAAATTAATGTATAAAAAAAAAGTAACTAAATATTGTCGATTTATATTCCAAAATAAATTAAATTTTAAGTACCTCCAATAAATAATTATTTAGTTTTTTTAAATCCTTTTATTGTTGATCATTTTTTTGCCACTTAGCCATTAAAAAATTACAAAATTCTTTTAAATATATTTATTTAATTTTATTTTACGTGTGAAAATAATTTATTTGTGATATTTTACCTGCAACGAATAATAATATAATTAATAATCGATTATTAAATTAATTTTAAAAAACTTACCAGGGTAAAATGGTGCCGTTGTGTCTAATAAAAGTTCCATTATCTTTCTCGGAAAGTCCTAGAACAGTTTGGATCATATTCTGAACACTGGAATCAACATCCATTGGCGCATTACCACCGCCCATGTCCGTTTTTACCCATCCGGGATGCATGCAAGCCACCAGGATTCCGTCGTCTTTCAGATCGACGCTCATCGACTTTGTGGCGGCATTCAAAGCCGCTTTGCTGCATCTGTACGGATAAGCTCCACCTGATCCATTATCTGCAATGCTGCCCATCAGAGATGTCATGTTGATAACAGCAGCGCGGTCTACTCCCATACCCTGTTTTCCTGCCGCGGCTTTTTTTAGCAGAGGAAGAAATGCCTGTAATTAAATCAGTCAGTTCCAGCTCTAACTTACTCTAGTTAATTAATTTTTAATACCTTGGTTAACATTATGGGCACCACAGTGTTGACAAAATAAACTTCTGTTAAATCCTCAGCTTTGACTCCTTCAAGTTTTGTTGACTGTGTCATTATAGCAGCATTATTAAACAGGACATTCAAACCAGCATCTCCAACGTGCGAGCTGACTTCATTTACAATTCGCTCATAATCTTTCAAATCTTTCAGATCTAAAAAATTAATAAATTAATGAAAAACATTTACTTGAAAATTTTAAGTACTTTTAGGCCTAGACCTAGACCTTATCGATCAGTCAGCCATGTCCTTGATAAATAATTATTTATTTACAAGACTAGTGATAATTTAACAATCGATACTACGTTATAATAAAACTACCGAGTAAATTATTTTTCTAAAAGTCATCAGTCTTATCAAGACTGATAATAATTATGATTACCTGCTTTTATGATGTGGACATTTTTTGATCTTTCAGCGATTTCTCGTAATTTCTGTAATTAATTTATTTAAAATTAATAATTGCTCATTGTAATAAGTTGTGTGGTTCAAAAATATGAGTTTTTTAAAATGTCTAAATTGTTTCAATGAAACAATAGACAGTGAATCAAATATTAATAAAATAATTGAAGGTAAGCTTATTGTTTAAATTATTACTTACCTCAGCTTTATTAATGTCACGACAAGTAGCAAATATTTTTTCCGGTGGATTTGGTAATTGAGTTAGATGTTGAACTAAACCCAATCCCAATCCTCTGTTACATCCAGTTATTAAAATTGAACGCATTTTATTTATTTAACAAGACGTATTAGATTTTGTTGTAACCTCAATAGAAACTTTATTGCGTTTGTTAAAATAAGGAAAAAGTGGCCGCGATTAGATTGCGAATCGCTGCGAGACTGGCGTATGTTTTTTAAATTTTCTCTGGCCAATCACAGCGCTCTTAAGAATTGCGCGTAATTTCAAATAATCCCGGGCAGTTTTATAAATTTGCCGTGGATGTTTAGGAAGAAGATATCTATCACTTATCTCTAATCATTTATCATAAATCTATCATTTTTTTCATTAATTAATTTCTCAAAGTTTTTTAATATTAAATTCTGCGTTCAGTCATTTTATTTACGCGCTTAAGGGGTAACGGTAACCGATTTTCAATTCAATTTAATTTACGGACAAACATTAGAAACCTAAAATAGAGAGTCTTTAGCGTTTTTTAAAACCTTAACAAAGAGCTAGAAATTTCGTATTTTCAAAAATTCTAATTCGTTTCCGAGAAAAATTGTTTTAAAATTATGACCGTGAAGTTAGCCGACACCCGCCATTTAAAAAATGAAAAAGCTTATAACTTTAGAAAAAAAAAAAATTTTCAAATTTAAAAAAAATGCTCGTGTAGAATTTTCAATTTTCTAGACGAGTATTTTTATAAAAAGATCAAAAAGTAAATACTCGAGGTACAATTTGAAATTAAATTTTAAGATTACTTATTTTGTATTCAAAAGGTTTTACAAACCTCATTACTTTTTGATTTTTATATAAAATTTTTCGAAATCTAGACGAGTGATTTTTTTATTTTTCACTTTTCCAATTTTTGAATCTGGAAATTAACCGTTTTCGAATAAAACGTCTTGTAATTTGAAAGAAAACAAAAATTTTGAAATTTCGAAAAAATACTCGTGTAGAGTTTTCAATTTTCTAAACGAGTATTTTTTTTAAACGATCCAGCAACTCGAATTAATATTTTAAATAAAAATTAATTAATAAAAATATCAATTATAATTTTTTTTTTATATTATATTTTTCAAATTATTAAAATGATTATAACTCGGACTTTAGCGACTTGACTCGTAGGACTTTTTTCGAAGGGAATAAAATTTCCTATAAAATTTCTATCAACATTTTTGATGTAGTTTCATTGGTTTATGTTCTGCAAGCCAATAAAGGTCAATTTCATAGGAGAAATGAGTTCCGCGACGGACACACGAAACAGCTGGAATTCCAGCTAAGTGACTATGGGCACTTTTGAAGAACACCAAATGCCCTACAATTTGCGACCAAAACCGCCGTGATATCATGAAACGCAGCTGAGTATAAAAAAGTTAAAAAAAAAGTAATTTAATTTACATGTATTTTAAATGGGAAATCTTTGAAATCTAATGGCAAGTACTTAGCATTGGAATTAAGAGCTCATATTTAGTGAGAGATTTTTTTTCGATGAAGATTGCTCAATCTAGGACTCTAATATTTTTTTTCCGCCGGTATTATCTGTTACTTTCGATTGAAAGAGTCTCAGAAATCGCATGTTAAATTCTCTGGAAATCCCATATAAATCCCATAGTCAAATTTCAGAGAAATCCCATAGAAATCCCATAGAAAATATAGACCCAGCACTCGGAGTTTAAAAAAAAATAGAATTATCGCAAGTTAAATTCTCTAGAAATTCCAGAGAAATCCCAGAGAAATCCCATAGAAAATATAGACCCAGCACTCGGAGTTTGAAAAAAAAAATAGAATTTTCGCAAGTTAAATTCTCTAGAAATTCCAGAGAAATCCCAGAGAAATCCCATAGAAAATATAGACTCAGCATTCGGAGTTAAAAAAAAAAATAGAATGATCGCAAGTTAAATTCTCTAGAAATTCCAGAGAAATCCCAGAGAAATCCCATAGAAAATATACACGGAAAAAAAATTCGACGAAAAATTCCAATATTACTATCGTAATCCTGGACTATACTTTTATTATCTGTAACTTTCAAATATATGATACGAAAATTTACAGTTTGTAAAAGATTTTTTACTATTCACTATCGTAATTTTATTAAGAGCTTGTTGTATAAAATTCAATAAGAAATATTACAATGTTACTATCGTAAATAGTAAAAGAATAAAAAATGAGATTTAATTATAATATTTATTCTTTTATTCTTCCTCTTAATTTACAGTGCTGCCTCTATGTTTTTACAATACAAGTCACAAAAATTACGATAGTTGAATTGTAAATTTTTTGACATGGTATAGTATATGCCATCTGAAGCGTTTCCGTATGAAAGACAAATGTCACAATACCATGATGTGATGCTTGTGTGAGTATATATATATATATATATATATACAAATGATGACATCTACTTTGTCTGTATTATTTGTGGTTCAACTATATATATTTATAAATCAGTTCATCTTTATCCACAGTGCAGTGCAGAAATAGAGGTTATTTTTCATGACGTTTTTCGGACAATTGTAAATAAGAAATTTAAAAAAAAAACTGTGCTTTCTTCATAACAAACCTACATAGATTCTGGAATATAATAATTTGGTAGTGTAAGTATAATTTATACTATTTAATTTTTATTAAACTGAATATTCTGTGGGTATATCGTTCGTTTTAAAATTATTTATCTGGACATGAAGTTTATTTTTATAAACAATTTAGTAGTATTATGTGGTCATAGGATAAATGATTCTAAATGAATGAAAATTTATTTTTTCTAATAAATTCAATTCTCCTAATTTTATTACAGGATATTCTTCATTTGTCGACAATAACCTCAAATTATGGACATTTAAAGTTTCTTTATGGATACTGAAGTTAGCAGACGCCTAATAATTTTTGGATTTTTTTACAAATGATAAATTATAGAAAAAAAGTATTCGAAAAAATTGCACCTATGGTTTTTTTAAATTTTCTACATGTGCGTATTTTGAATACAAAGAAATGAGTTATTTATTCAAAAGGAAAAAATTATAATACTTTTGGAATCTGATGTAATATTATAACTTATAAAGTTAAAATAATTAATACTAAATTTTATATACACCAAAAAAATATATTTGAAAAAATATTAAATAAATATTTTATTATTACTACTTCAACATGTTTTATTTTTATTTCGAGATTGTATTTTCCTTCTTAATTTAACTGTTAAAAAAAAAAAAAAATTCCAAATGATAAATTTTTCTTTTCTATTAATTATAAGTTCTACTTTCTTAAGAAAATATATTTTACTCCATTGACTTCTAATTATTATTTTATATTTAAAGAAATTCTACATTACCGACTCATTCATTTTACGATAGTTGTATTAGAATTTATGTTGACGCAAATTGTATAATTTACTCTATAGTATCTGATTTTTTCTTTCAGGTAGTAGTATAAATTATAAAATAAAAATTACGATAGTCTATTGTAAAAATTATTATTGAAAACTTATAGTCCAGCGTTACAATACTATATAATGAAAATTACGATAGTTAAATCGTAAAAAATCCGTGAATTTTTTTTCCGTGTAGACCCAGCACTCGGAGTTTGAAAAAAAAAATAGAATTTTCGCAAGTTAAATTCTCTAGAAATTCCAGAGAAATCCCAGAGAAATCCCATAGAAAATATAGACCCAGCACTCGGAGTTAAAAAAAAAAATAGAATGATCGCAAGTTAAATTCTCTAGAAATTCCAGAGAAATCCCAGAGAAATCCCATAGAAAATATAGACCCAGCACTCGGAGTTTGAAAAAAAAAAAAGAATGATCGCAAGTTAAATTCTCTAGAAATTCCAGAGAAATCCCAGAGAAATCCCATAGAAAATATAGACTCAGCACTCGGAGTTAAAAAAAAAAATAGAATGATCGCAAGTTAAATTCTCTAGAAATTCCAGAGAAATCCCAGAGAAATCCCAGAGAAAATATAGACCCAGCACTCGGAGTTTAAAAAAAAAAAAAAAGAATTTTCGCAAGTTAAATTCTCTAGAAATTCCAGAGAAATCCCAGAGAAATCCCATAGAAAATATAGACCCAGCACTCGGAGTTTGAAAAAAAAAAAAGAATGATCGCAAGTTAAATTCTCTAGAAATTCCAGAGAAATCCCAGAGAAATCCCATAGAAAATATAGACTCAGCACTCGGAGTTAAAAAAAAAAATAGAATGATCGCAAGTTAAATTCTCTAGAAATTCCAGAGAAATCCCAGAGAAATCCCAGAGAAAATATAGACCCAGCACTCGGAGTTTAAAAAAAAAAAAAAAGAATTTTCGCAAGTTAAATTCTCTAGAAATTCCAGAGAAATCCCAGAGAAATCCCATAGAAAATATAGACCCAGCACTCGGAGTTAAAAAAAAAAATAGAATGATCGCAAGTTAAATTCTCTAGAAATTCCAGAGAAATCCCAGAGAAATCCCATAGAAAATATAGACTCAGCATTCGGAGTTAAAAAAAAAAATAGAATGATCGCAAGTTAAATTCTCTAGAAATTCCAGAGAAATCCCATAGAAATCCCATAGAAAATATAGACCCAGCACTCGGAGTTTGAAAAAAAAAAAAGAATGATCGCAAGTTAAATTCTCTAGAAATTCCAGAGAAATCCCAGAGAAATCCCATAGAAAATATAGACTCAGCACTCGGAGTTAAAAAAAAAAATAGAATGATCGCAAGTTAAATTCTCTAGAAATTCCAGAGAAATCCCAGAGAAATCCCAGAGAAAATATAGACCCAGCACTCGGAGTTTAAAAAAAAAAAAAAAGAATTTTCGCAAGTTAAATTCTCTAGAAATTCCAGAGAAATCCCAGAGAAATCCCATAGAAAATATAGACCCAGCACTCGAAGTTTGAAAAAAAAAATAGAATGATCGCAAGTTAAATTCTCTAGAAATTCCAGAGAAATCCCAGAGAAATCCCATAGAAAATATAGACTCAGCATTCGGAGTTAAAAAAAAAAATAGAATGATCGCAAGTTAAATTCTCTAGAAATTCCAGAGAAATCCCATAGAAATCCCATAGAAAATATAGACCCAGCACTCGGAGTTTGAAAAAAAAAAAAGAATGATCGCAAGTTAAATTCTCTAGAAATTCCAGAGAAATCCCAGAGAAATCCCATAGAAAATATAGACTCAGCACTCGGAGTTAAAAAAAAAAATAGAATGATCGCAAGTTAAATTCTCTAGAAATTCCAGAGAAATCCCAGAGAAATCCCAGAGAAAATATAGACCCAGCACTCGGAGTTTAAAAAAAAAAAAAAAGAATTTTCGCAAGTTAAATTCTCTAGAAATTCCAGAGAAATCCCAGAGAAATCCCATAGAAAATATAGACCCAGCACTCGGAGTTAAAAAAAAAAAATAGAATGATCGCAAGTTAAATTCTCTAGAAATTCCAGAGAAATCCCAGAGAAATCCCATAGAAAATATAGACCCAGCACTCGGAGTTAAAAAAAAAAATAGAATGATCGCAAGTTAAATTCTCTAGAAATTCCAGAGAAATCCCAGAGAAATCCCATAGAAAATATAGACCCAGCACTCGGAGTTTGAAAAAAAAAATAGAATTATCGCAAGTTAAATTCTCTAGAAATTCCAGAGAAATCCCAGAGAAATCCCATAGAAAATATAGACCCAGCACTCGAAGTTTGAAAAAAAAAATAGAATGATCGCAAGTTAAATTCTCTAGAAATTCCAGAGAAATCCCAGAGAAATCCCATAGAAAATATAGACCCAGCACTCGGAGTTTGAAAAAAAAAATAGAATTATCGCAAGTTAAATTCTCTAGAAATTCCAGAGAAATCCCAGAGAAATCCCATAGAAAATATAGACTCAGCACTCGGAGTTAAAAAAAAAAATAGAATGATCGCAAGTTAAATTCTCTAGAAATTCCAGAGAAATCCCAGAGAAATCCCATAGAAAATATAGACCCAGCACTCGGAGTTGAAAAAAAAAAAAAAGAATTTTCGCAAGTTAAATTCTCTAGAAATTCCAGAGAAATCCCAGAGAAATCCCATAGAAAATATAGACCCAGCACTCGGAGTTAAAAAAAAAAATAGAATGATCGCAAGTTAAATTCTCTAGAAATTCCAGAGAAATCCCAGAGAAATCCCATAGAAAATATAGACCCAGCACTCGGAGTTAAAAAAAAAAATAGAATGATCGCAAGTTAAATTCTCTAGAAATTCCAGAGAAATCCCAGAGAAATCCCATAGAAAATATAGACCCAGCACTCGGAGTTTGAAAAAAAAAATAGAATTATCGCAAGTTAAATTCTCTAGAAATTCCAGAGAAATCCCAGAGAAATCCCATAGAAAATATAGACCCAGCACTCGAAGTTTGAAAAAAAAAATAGAATGATCGCAAGTTAAATTCTCTAGAAATTCCAGAGAAATCCCAGAGAAATCCCATAGAAAATATAGACCCAGCACTCGGAGTTTGAAAAAAAAAATAGAATTATCGCAAGTTAAATTCTCTAGAAATTCCAGAGAAATCCCAGAGAAATCCCATAGAAAATATAGACTCAGCACTCGGAGTTAAAAAAAAAAATAGAATGATCGCAAGTTAAATTCTCTAGAAATTCCAGAGAAATCCCAGAGAAATCCCATAGAAAATATAGACCCAGCACTCGGAGTTTAAAAAAAAAAAAAAAGAATTTTCGCAAGTTAAATTCTCTAGAAATTCCAGAGAAATCCCAGAGAAATCCCATAGAAAATATAGACCCAGCACTCGGAGTTAAAAAAAAAAATAGAATGATCGCAAGTTAAATTCTCTAGAAATTCCAGAGAAATCCCAGAGAAATCCCATAGAAAATATAGACCCAGCACTCGGAGTTAAAAAAAAAATAGAATGATCGCAAGTTAAATTCTCTAGAAATTCCAGAGAAATCCCAGAGAAATCCCATAGAAAATATAGACCCAGCACTCGGAGTTTGAAAAAAAAAATAGAATTATCGCAAGTTAAATTCTCTTGAAATTCCAGAGAAATCCCAGAGAAATCCCATAGAAAATATAGACCCAGCACTCGAAGTTTGAAAAAAAAAATAGAATGATCGCAAGTTAAATTCTCTAGAAATTCCAGAGAAATCCCAGAGAAATCCCATAGAAAATATAGACCCAGCACTCGGAGTTAAAAAAAAAATAGAATGATCGCAAGTTAAATTCTCTAGAAATTCCAGAGAAATCCCAGAGAAATCCCATAGAAAATATAGACCCAGCACTCGGAGTTTGAAAAAAAAAATAGAATTATCGCAAGTTAAATTCTCTTGAAATTCCAGAGAAATCCCAGAGAAATCCCATAGAAAATATAGACCCAGCACTCGGAGTTAAAAAAAAAAATAGAATGATCGCAAGTTAAATTCTCTAGAAATTCCAGAGAAATCCCAGAGAAATCCCATAGAAAATATAGACCCAGCACTCGGAGTTTGAAGAAAAAAATAGAATTATCGCAAGTTAAATTCTCTAGAAATTCCAGAGAAATCCCAGAGAAATCCCATAGAAAATATAGACCCAGCACTCGAAGTTTGAAAAAAAAAATAGAATGATCGCAAGTTAAATTCTCTAGAAATTCCAGAGAAATCCCAGAGAAATCCCAGAGAAAATATAGACCCAGCACTCGGAGTTTAAAAAAAAAAAAAAAAAGAATTTTCGCAAGTTAAATTCTCTAGAAATTCCAGAGAAATCCCAGAGAAATCCCATAGAAAATATAGACCCAGCACTCGGAGTTAAAAAAAAAATAGAATGATCGCAAGTTAAATTCTCTAGAAATTCCAGAGAAATCCCAGAGAAATCCCATAGAAAATATAGACCCAGCACTCGGAGTTAAAAAAAAAAATAGAATGATCGCAAGTTAAATTCTCTAGAAATTCCAGAGAAATCCCAGAGAAATCCCATAGAAAATATAGACCCAGCACTCGGAGTTAAAAAAAAAATAGAATGATCGCAAGTTAAATTCTCTAGAAATTCCAGAGAAATCCCAGAGAAATCCCATAGAAAATATAGACCCAGCACTCGGAGTTTGAAAAAAAAAATAGAATTATCGCAAGTTAAATTCTCTTGAAATTCCAGAGAAATCCCAGAGAAATCCCATAGAAAATATAGACCCAGCACTCGAAGTTTGAAAAAAAAAATAGAATGATCGCAAGTTAAATTCTCTAGAAATTCCAGAGAAATCCCAGAGAAATCCCATAGAAAATATAGACCCAGCACTCGGAGTTTGAAAAAAAAAATAGAATTATCGCGAGTTAAATTCTCTAGAAATTCCAGAGAAATCCCAGAGAAATCCCATAGAAAATATAGACCCAGCACTCGGAATTAAAAAAAAAAATAGAATGATCGCAAGTTAAATTCTCTAGAAATTCCAGAGAAATCCCAGAGAAATCCCATAGAAAATATAGACCCAGCACTCGGAGTTAAAAAAAAAAATAGAATGATCGCAAGTTAAATTCTCTAGAAATTCCAGAGAAATCCCAGAGAAATCCCATAGAAAATATAGACCCAGCACTCGGAGTTTGAAAAAAAAAATAGAATTTTCGCAAGTTAAATTCTCTAGAAATTCCAGAGAAATCCCAGAGAAATCCCATAGAAAATATAGACCCAGCACTCGAAGTTTGAAAAAAAAAATAGAATGATCGCAAGTTAAATTCTCTAGAAATTCCAGAGAAATCCCAGAGAAATCCCAGAGAAAATATAGACCCAGCACTCGGAGTTTAAAAAAAAAAAAAAAGAATTTTCGCAAGTTAAATTCTCTAGAAATTCCAGAGAAATCCCAGAGAAATCCCATAGAAAATATAGACCCAGCACTCGGAGTTAAAAAAAAAAATAGAATGATCGCAAGTTAAATTCTCTAGAAATTCCAGAGAAATCCCAGAGAAATCCCATAGAAAATATAGACCCAGCACTCGGAGTTTGAAAAAAAAAATAGAATGATCGCAAGTTAAATTCTCTAGAAATTCCAGAGAAATCCCAGAGAAATCCCAGAGAAAATATAGACCCAGCACTCGGAGTTTAAAAAAAAAAAAAAAGAATTTTCGCAAGTTAAATTCTCTAGAAATTCCAGAGAAATCCCAGAGAAATCCCATAGAAAATATAGACCCAGCACTCGGAGTTAAAAAAAAAAATAGAATGATCGCAAGTTAAATTCTCTAGAAATTCCAGAGAAATCCCAGAGAAATCCCATAGAAAATATAGACCCAGCACTCGGAGTTAAAAAAAAAAATAGAATGATCGCAAGTTAAATTCTCTAGAAATTCCAGAGAAATCCCAGAGAAATCCCATAGAAAATATAGACCCAGCACTCGGAGTTTGAAGAAAAAAATAGAATTATCGCAAGTTAAATTCTCTAGAAATTCCAGAGAAATCCCAGAGAAATCCCATAGAAAATATAGACCCAGCACTCGAAGTTTGAAAAAAAAAATAGAATGATCGCAAGTTAAATTCTCTAGAAATTCCAGAGAAATCCCAGAGAAATCCCATAGAAAATATAGACCCAGCACTCGGAGTTAAAAAAAAAATAGAATGATCGCAAGTTAAATTCTCTAGAAATTCCAGAGAAATCCCAGAGAAATCCCATAGAAAATATAGACCCAGCACTCGGAGTTTGAAAAAAAAAATAGACTTATCGCAAGTTAAATTCTCTTGAAATTCCAGAGAAATCCCAGAGAAATCCCATAGAAAATATAGACCCAGCACTCGGAGTTTGAAAAAAAAAATAGAATTATCGCAAGTTAAATTCTCTAGAAATTCCAGAGAAATCCCAGAGAAATCCCATAGAAAATATAGACCCAGCACTCGGAGTTAAAAAAAAAATAGAATGATCGCAAGTTAAATTCTCTAGAAATTCCAGAGAAATCCCAGAGAAATCCCATAGAAAATATAGACCCAGCACTCGGAGTTAAAAAAAAAAATAGAATGATCGCAAGTTAAATTCTCTAGAAATTCCAGAGAAATCCCAGAGAAATCCCATAGAAAATATAGACCCAGCACTCGGAGTTTGAAAAAAAAAATAGAATTTTCGCAAGTTAAATTCTCTAGAAATTCCAGAGAAATCCCAGAGAAATCCCATAGAAAATATAGACCCAGCACTCGAAGTTTGAAAAAAAAAATAGAATGATCGCAAGTTAAATTCTCTAGAAATTCCAGAGAAATCCCAGAGAAATCCCATAGAAAATATAGACCCAGCACTCGGAGTTAAAAAAAAAAATAGAATGATCGCAAGTTAAATTCTCTAGAAATTCCAGAGAAATCCCAGAGAAATCCCATAGAAAATATAGACCCAGCACTCGGAGTTTGAAAAAAAAAATAGAATTTTCGCAAGTTAAATTCTCTAGAAATTCCAGAGAAATCCCAGAGAAATCCCATAGAAAATATAGACCCAGCACTCGAAGTTTGAAAAAAAAAATAGAATGATCGCAAGTTAAATTCTCTAGAAATTCCAGAGAAATCCCAGAGAAATCCCATAGAAAATATAGACCCAGCACTCGGAGTTAAAAAAAAAAATAGAATGATCGCAAGTTAAATTCTCTAGAAATTCCAGAGAAATCCCAGAGAAATCCCATAGAAAATATAGACCCAGCACTCGGAGTTTGAAAAAAAAAATAGAATTTTCGCAAGTTAAATTCTCTAGAAATTCCAGAGAAATCCCAGAGAAATCCCATAGAAAATATAGACCCAGCACTCGAAGTTTGAAAAAAAAAATAGAATGATCGCAAGTTAAATTCTCTAGAAATTCCAGAGAAATCCCAGAGAAATCCCATAGAAAATATAGACCCAGAGATTTGAGATTTTGCTTGAGCACTTAAAAAAAAAAAACTTTTGCGGAAATGAATCACCCTAATATATATATATATATAAAATATTATTTGAAATTTCAAAATTTGTCAACACCGTCAAAGCTTTTTAATTCTGTCGTAAGTACACTCTCGTAGTCATAAATACGGGAGCCTTCGACTATAAATTTTAAAAACAAATTAGCTTTTGATTAATTATAAATTTATGAATTTTTTTTTAAAATATTAATTCGAGTACTTTGGATCGTTTAAAAAAAATACTCGTTTAGAAAATTGAAAACTCTACACGAGCATTTTTTTTAAATTTGAAAATTTTTTTTTTTTCTAAAGTTATAAGCTTTTTCATTTTTTAAATGGCGGGTGTCGGCTAACTTCACGGTCATTTTAAAATTATCATTTACTCTACGAGTGCAACAAAGATAGTCCCGTTTATTTTTTTGAGTGTGAGAAAGAGGTCCGGTACCGTATCCCCTTAAACAAAGTCGCTCGTTAAAATGACGGGTTGTGATAAGGAAGGAAAAGGTCTAGGAAGAAATGGAACCAGACGTTATCGTAGAGTTCTTAGAGACAACATCCAGGGTATCACCAAACCAGCGATCCGTCGTCTGGCCCGTCGTGGTGGAGTCAAGCGTATTTCCGGTCTGATCTACAAAGAAACTCGTGGTGTCCTCCATGTCTTCCTTGAAAACGTCACCCTTAACGAACACGCCAAATGTAATACTGTCACCACCATGGATGTTATCTACGCTCTTTACAGGCGAGGCCATATTCTCTATGGTTTCAGAAGTTAATACCTCATTTATTTATTGTTAATTACAATTTACACCATAAAAAAATATTAATACATATAATTCTAAATGTTTAAAATAAATTTGTATTAAATATTTTAACTTTCATTTTTATTTCCTTGATTAAAGTGATGTTTTACCTGTAAAAAATAAAATTATCTGACGTTAGAAATGAAACAAAAAGTATCCATATAATTAATTTATTGCCTACCATGGTAGAGTAGTACCATCATGTTGAAGAAAAGCCCCATTGTCTTTCTCGGTAAGACCCATTACAGTTCTAACCATATCCCCGCAGCTAGAATCAATATCCAGTGGCGCATTATTACCGCCCATGTCTGTTTTTACCCATCCAGGATGCATGCAAGCCACCAAAATACCATCAGCTTCCAAATCTATACTCATTGACTTGGTAGCGGCATTCAGTGCCGTCTTGCTGCACATGTACGGATAAAATCCTCCCATTTTGTTCTCAGCGATGCTTCCAATAATAGATGTCATGTTAATAACCGCCGCACGATGTACTCCCAGACCTTGTTTCCCTGCAGCTGCTTTTTTCAGCAGCGGTAGAAATGCCTGCGAATCATCAGTCAGTCAATTATTTATTTATTCGTCGATGACATGATAGAATACCTGCGTAAACATTATCGGTGCCACAGTATTGACCAGATAAGTTTCCGTCATCTGTTCGGCCTTCACCATCCCGATTCTCGTGAACTTGGTAGCGACTCCAGCATTATTAAACAGGACATTCAAACCAGCATCTCCAACATGCGAGCTGACTTCATTAACAACTCGGGCATAGTCCTTGAAATCCTTCAAATCTAAACAATAATTTTTTATCTAAATTATTTAAAAAAAACTTTTAAAAGTTAAATATCAACCTAGACCTCCATTAGAAAGTCTGGCCTTGGCAAATATTTTATTTTCAAGGCTGCTAAATGTAATCAATATTACGCAGCAATCATACACCTACAATTCCTTTTTATAAAATAAATTCCATTGTCTTATCAAGACAAAGTAGATAAATGACGATGATTATCATCATTACCTGCTTTTATTATGTAGACATTCTTTGACTTGTCAGCAATTTCTCGTAGTTTCTGTAAATTTAATAACTAAAATTACTCATCAATTATCAATAAATCAAGACTGAAAATTTTCAGTTAATTTTTCGGATGTCTGGTACTTTTAGTGTCATAGTAAATCAAAATTGCATCAAGTAATGTAATATATGTGTCATATTATGAATATCATTCTCAATGTTACGGTCATTGGATTTAATCTTTTCCAATACAAGAAATAGATAATTAGAATTTAAAACCACGTGACACAGGAGGCGTTTAAATATAGAGGGCACTGCTCAACTTTATATACTCTGTGAATTAACTTTTCTGTACCAGACACTCAGTTGATCAGTACATCAACTTGCGGCATTGAATTTAATTTTTTATTCAATCATATTTACTTAACATTCCTCAATAAATTATATCTGACAAGCGCTTTTTTTATTTTGAATATTCAAACAAGTTATAAAATGGCGCCAGTTGGTAAGTTTTATTTAAAATTTTTTTTATTAACTAAAATTAATTTTCTAGTTATCTAACGTTTTAAAAAATAATTAATTACTTACCTCAGCTTTATTAATGTCACGACAAGTAGCAAATATTTTTTCCGGCGGATTTGGTAACTGAGTTAGGTGTTGGACCAGCCCTAGACCTAAACCTCTGTTACACCCAGTTATTAAAATTGACCGCATCATTTAAATTATTTTAAGTAGATAACTAATAATACCGTATTTTTAAAAAGTGATTGTAACTTTAACTGTAATTTGTAACAAAAGTTGACCGCAAGCTAAATGAGTCCAACGGATGCCTCAGGCTTACTCTGTTTTTATTTATCAACTTTCATTTTATGATGGAATATCTCACGAGATTGTGAATCTGCTTTGTCATACTGTAGTTAAAAAAAAAAAAAAAAAAAAGTGACGTCACTGAATATTTATCATCATTATTATAAATTTTTTTTTATAATCACAGCGCGATCATGGCGACGTTTAAACTCGTCTCCCGTCTGAAATCACTCAGTGGATTATCAATAACTTTATTTCGAATTCCTATTAATAAAAACAATTTGCTGATCAATAAAACATTTTTCGCTTGTTTTTCTAGTGAGTTTACCGTAAATAATAATAATAGTAATAATAATTTTTATCTGGTGCTTAATTATTGGTTGGAGTTGTGAAATCTTACGTAAAAAGTGTCAATACTATTGCTAACCTCAATTAAATATTTCAGGTACGACAAAGTATCAGTATGACTTGGTAGTGATTGGAGGTGGATCTGGAGGACTTGCGGCAGCTAAAGAAGCTGTTGAATTGGGAGCTAAAGTTGCAGTATTAGATTACGTGACACCTTCACCACAGGGCACTAAATGGGGACTTGGTGGTACATGTGTCAATGTCGGATGTATTCCGAAAAAATTGATGCACCAGGCAGCATTACTTGGAGAAGCTATTCATGAAGCTGCTTCATATGGTTGGCAAATACCTAATCGAGAGTCTGTGTCAGTTGACTGGGAAAGTTTGAAGACTGCGGTACAGAATCATGTAAAGTCAGTTAACTGGGTGACACGTGTCGAGTTACGTGACAAAAAAGTTGAATACATTAACGCGAATGGTTACTTCAAGGATCCTCATACAGTTGTGGGTGTTTTAAAGAACGGAGATCAGAAGGAAGTTACTGCTGAAAATGTTTTGATAGCAGTTGGCGGACGTCCAAGATACCCGGAAATCCCGGGAGCTTTGGAGTACGGAATAACGAGTGACGACATCTTCAGCTTGGACAGAGCACCTGGTAAAACTTTGGTCGTGGGTGCTGGGTACATTGGACTAGAGTGCGCTGGATTTTTAAATGGCCTTGGATACGATGCCACGGTGATGGTGAGATCTGTTGTCCTCCGTGGGTTCGATCAGCAGATGGCTAATCTTGTTGCTTCTGAAATGGAGCACCAGGGGGTTCATTTTGTACATCAAGCGAAGCCGAAAAATATTGTCAAGCAAGAAGACGGACGGCTGCTGGTTCACTGGGTTGACAAAGACGGTGAAGTCCACAAAGATGTCTATGACACGGTTTTATTTGCTATTGGACGACAGGCTTTGACTCCGCAGTTGAAATTAGAGAACGCTGGTGTCCAGGTTGTGCCAGAGACCTTTAAAATAGCTGCTGAGAATGAACAGACCAATGTTCCTAATATTTATGCTGTCGGTGACGTTCTTCATGTAAGTATTAATCATTATTATTTATTAATGTTGATTTAAATACTAAAACAATAATTATTATTTATAGAAAAGACCAGAATTGACACCAGTGGCTATCCATGCTGGTAAATTACTTGCGAGAAGGCTCTTTGGCAACTCAACGGCGACAATGGACTACGAGAACGTCGCGACAACGGTCTTCAGTCCACTGGAGTATGGGTGCGTTGGTCTAGGTGAAGAGCACGCGATATCAATATACGGCGAAGACAATGTCGAAATTTACCACGCGTTTTACAAACCCACCGAGTTCTTTATCCCGCAAAAAAATATAAAGCACTGCTACTTAAAAGTTATCGTACTCAAGAATAAGGATGAGAAAGTTATCGGCATGCACTTCATTGGTCCCCATGCTGGTGAAGTAATCCAAGGATTCGCAGCCGCTATTAAATGTAACTTGACATTCCCAATATTAAAATCAACCGTTGGTATTCATCCAACGATCGCCGAAGAATTTACTCGAGTGATGATCACCAAGAGGTCTGGCAAAGACCCCAACCCACAGAGCTGCTGTAGTTAAATTATTTTAATTTATTTTTTGATCAACATTAAACCGTCACCTTCCAGTAAAACTTTAGATTATTTTTCTATGCTAAATTCAAAAACATTTTCGCTTTGTCACAGTTTTAATTAATAAAAAAAAAGTATAAGTACTTAATTGTGTATTTTTGAAATTATTTTTAAATAAATCAACTAGGTATTTATTTATTAATATATTTTTTAAGGATACTAGGCTTATAAAAAAATGCGTAAGTTTATTTGCAAAAGAGAAATATCTTTTTATTTTTAAAATCTATATTTTTTATGTATAAATTTTAAATTTTCGCTAGCCCTCGTATCAATAAAATTAAAATTTAAGAAATAAAATAAACTAAAGCAGTAATAAATGTTAAAACATAAAAGCAAGCAAGTATTTTTTTTAAAGTTAGGCGATAAAACGTGCTTCATTTTTTAATTGTTTTATTTTAATTAATTTTTTTAAAAAAAATTTTTAGGCACGTAACACTGCCAGCAGTGTGGGCAGGTGATAATTTAATTATCCGGGTGTTCGTAATAAAAAAAATAATAATAATAATGAAAATAAACATTTCGTCTAGCAATTTAGCCATTTAATGAATAAACCAATTTTTTTTTAAATCTGCATGTTTTTTAAACTAATAATTTGTTTTTTTTTTCTTTTTTTTACAAGATAAAACTTATTTATAATTGAATAATAAACTCTATTAAGATAATTAATTATTTACACGTATTTACAAACATTTTTTTTTTTGCGCTCGTAATTAAATTTAAAGAAAAGTACAGATAGTGAGTCTATAATAAAATAATCAATTTTTTTTTTTTAATAATAAACTAATAAAACGTTTGTTGAACAAAAGAACATTTCGGCAAGCGTCTATTGAAATAAATTTAATTAAAATAAAAACTAATAAGAAATAACCGATCGAGCGTCTAAATAAATTCATATATAAGTAAATAATTACGTGATAATGACAAATTATTATTGATTAAATTGGTTATCCGGTATTCCCTCTTTCTTAAGACAGTCTGGACAATACCATTTGCCTTTTGGTGGGACCATAATACCAACGCACTCAAAGTGAAACCACTCGATGTGACAATTGCTACCATCGCACGCAATCATTTCCGAAACTTCGTCATACGGACAGCGGCAGTAACAGTAGACGTTTGCTGGCCGGTTGCTTGGTCCAGTTGGTCCGGAATTGTTTAGAGGCAACGGTGGATGAGTCGCACGTTGGTTGACTGTTGATTCACATTCCGAAGCACTAGAGTCACTGCTAGTGTCCGCGGGTTCGTCTGAGTCCGTTGTACCGGCAGTTACTGCGGTGTGGACAGAAACTGACTGAGGTACTACTGATGGTTGTGTTATTAATCCTGGCTGTGATGGTGGTAATGAAACGGGTTCTTGAACACTGGGAACAGTTGAGTAATATTTTTGTTCAACAACTGACGACGGTGGTGGACCAAAATTTTGTTTTATTGTTATACTAGGTATATAAGGTATTGAATCTGTTTTACGCCACTTTGTTGTTGTTGTTGTTGTTGCTGTTGATGCCTGTCGTTGTTGTTCCTCATCACTCGAGTCACCGTAAAATCTTTTAGGTATTCGTTTTCGCTTTGACGATCTCTTGCTGTCATTCGCTGATGTATTTTCGTTTTCACTTGTTGCTGACATGGCGCTTGAATTAATAATTCCACTTGTATCCGTATTAACTTGATGATAATTTGAATGATACATGTACTCGTCGATGGTGTTGAAAGTTGGTGGTGATATACTTTTTTTATGATACAACATATTCTTTGGAATGTTTAATTTAAGTGCCTCCATTGCGGCTTTTGTGGTACCCGGTGGTCTACCTCGTCCACGACCGCGTACCCTTTCACGGACAATATTTTCACGAATAGATTCACGTCCTTCTAATTTTTTACGTCTCTTTGTTTTTATTTTACGTTTTGCTGTTGGTTTAATTGATTTCACTACTGACGGAGCTGATGGCAATGAGTTTACATCCGGTATCGAGGATTCTATAGTACCATTTTTAACGTCACTTGAGGACGAACCAAATGCCATTGAATCGTCAGCAGAGGCTGGTGCGACTACACTAGACTCTTGGTGCATCGACTGATTTCTTCTCTCGGCTAAAAGTTTGGTTGCGTGTTGCTGAGGATACTCGTCGTAAAAATCTTCATCAGTTTCTGTTTCCGTGGTCTCGAGATCTGATTCCCTTAGAGGTAAAGCCACTGGTGCAGTATTTTCTTGTACTTCTGTAACAGCTACAGGTTCTATTGGCGCGTCATCATAAGACCTAATACCATTTTCTGGTTGGACTTCAGCAGCAGCGTCTTCTTTTATTTTTCTCCTTGCATCGCGTTCTTTTCTTCGATCTTTTCGCGTTGCCGCTGACTGTTTACGCGGCGAAGTCTCAGACGCAGAGCTATCTGAATCACTACTGCTGCTTGAAGATGAAGAACTCCCCGAAGAAGAGCTACTGCAACTACAATTAGTGCCACAGGAACAACTACTAGAGTCGCTGTCACTGGATGAATCACTTGACGATGAGCTGCCACCGGACTGTTTTTTCTTCTTAGGCGATTTCTTTTTCTTGTCATTCTCCCCGTTGGTTGTCAACGTCGAACTTTCCGTAACCTCTTCCGCTTTGGCAGCATTTTCAGGTTCTTGAATCGTTTCATCCTTAGGCGGCTCATAAACAACCCAGTAATCATGCTCAGCAGCAATATTTTTCAATATCTCATCATTGTTAGTCTTGATATCGATTTCTGGTGTCACAAGGACATCACTGGCACCCAGACTAGCAGCATAAGATTTGAAATTATCCCAAATTCCATTCATTATCACCACCTCCTGCTTATCCACTTCATCAGCTTCTTCATCCCGATTGTCATTGACTTCAGCCAATTGAATCTCCTCAGGAACTTCATTGGTCTCAATCCTACTGGTCTCATCAATTTCTTTACTTTCATCTTCATTCTTCTCCTTGTCTTTCTCCTCATCCTTACTCTTGTCCTCGCATTTATCCACTTGTTTATCTTTCTCTTTCTCCTCTTTCTTGTCCTCTTCAGAATCCGAGTCACTTTCCGAAGACAGATTCAACGGCGGCAGGTCATAAACATCAACGACCTTCCTCACTGGTTCTTTAGGTAATTTAGGAACGTCATCAGTAACAGCAGCAGTAGCAGCATCAGCTTTAGGTTCAGCTAAATTTTCCCTAGCTGCATCAGTGCTCGGCTCACAGACATCAACCTGCATCTCCGTATTTTCTGGCGGCGCTGGTGGAATTTCTGGCTGCGGTCTATGAGTGTCCTCGTGCTTAGCCACCAATTTCTTTGAAATAAATCTCTCTGGACACTCACTGCATCCGTAAGGTGCATCACCCGTGTGCAGTCTCTTGTGTACTTTAAGAGCAACAGCTCGTGTAAATTTAGCACCACATTCTTCGCAAATAAATTCACTCGGTGGTATACAAAAATGATAAACATGTGGCCATTTTTTTTGCAAACATTTTTTACAAACAACACTCTCAGTTCCGTGTTTCCAGAATAAATGTTTTGTTATATCCGGTTTATTGCGATACGCAATACCGCACCGATAACAGAGATGATGAAGTTTGTGCTTCCAGACGTGATTAGATAATTTTTGCTGGTTCCCCGTTGACTCTAGACAAACATCACAAGCATGATGACGTTTTCTCAGATGAACCATCAATCTAAATGCCGATGGAAGACTCTCGATATTACACAAACAGCATCTGTATCTTATTGTAACGCCGGCAGCATAAACTCCAGGACAAAGATGACAAAGTAACTCACTGTGATTATAAAAAGTTGATTTACACATTATACAAACTAATATTGTTTTCTGGTGCATTTTACGATTGTGAAGATACAATTCTTTGTGGACTGTGTAATAAATACGACAAAGATAACACTCGTAAGTTCTTTGTGCTGGTACATCATATGTACCACGTTTACTGTCATAACTGTCAAAATTAAAGTACAAAGACTCGATTTCATCGAGTGATTTCTTTACTCTATTGATAAATTGTTCGTATTGAATTATTATCGCTGGGTGTTGAGGTTGAAACCGGTGCTCAGCAAGCATGTGGAGAGCCAACTGTTTTCCATTGATGGCAATATGCCGCGCGTGGTTGCAGTAAACGCAGGTAGGACTAGCAGCTTCAATGCATCGTTTCAGCAGATCATCAATTTCCATACTCTCCAGCAACCCGACAACATTCAAATCTATACAGGGAAGTTCACTGTTGGCTAGCAGAATTCCATCAGACTCTGGAACAGGTTCATTTTCTGGTGACGGCATGGGTGTAGTTTCATTGTACGGTTCATCTGACTTGGCCAGATCCTCAGTCTCTTTGGTCTCTTCCTCCTGGTGAAGTTGTGCAGGTTCTGGTGAAACAGTTGGCTCTTCTTCAGGTTGATGTGATTCATTGGGCAGCGCTACTGTCAGCTTTCCACTATCTGAATCGCTGGCGTGATCACTGTCAGTTACTTCTTTATCAGAATCAATTTCTCCACTTTTATTTATCTCTTCAGCAGATTCAACTTCATCTTCATTGTCTTCTTCATCATTGAAACTATCATTGTTATTCGTGTAAGTTCCATTGCTATTAGGCGTTGCAATTGAAAACTGTGAATTTTTATTCGTGCATATTTTAATTACCAAGCTACGGTTCGTTGAATTTACACGCGTTACTGAAGCCGTCGGCGTGGGCGTAGAAGTAGTTAAAGTTGAAGTTGTAACTGGAACTGGAATTGAAACTGGAGCTGATTCTTTGACAAATGATTCTTCTTCAGTTGATCCAGACACATTCTCCGTCGTATCCGAGACATCAGGAACCTGCTCAACCGGACTAGGCTCACGGACCGGACTCGAGGCGATTTGAAGACAAGGAGAACTCTCGCGAATCGGACTAGGCAAACTTTCAACAGAGTCTTCCTTACCGTCGTCGAGAATCAGCTCTCCCTGCTCCATTTCGTCCAGCGGTTCATCCAAACTATTGACCCTATCATCATCATCATCATCATCTTCCTCATCATCATGCTTGTCTTCATCAGTGTCCCAGTCATCACTACACCTTGAAACCTGCATTATTGTATCAGTATACCTGTCAGTTTTCTCATGAACCGGAGACTTGCTGACGTCAATTTCCACCACCTGTCTTTCTTTATGACTATCAATTCTCTTGTCATCAATTTTCCCGCTAAATTTATTGTAATTTATTTCATAATCCCCTTCGATATCTTCATTTTCTTCTTCCTCCTGGGCAATCCTACTCCGATTTCGCGCGTACAAATTCGCCAATTTTCTCTGATATGACAACAAAGCCTTGTCAGTGGTTTTAAACCTAGCTTTACCGGCATTTAATAATTTCTTGGCAACTTTGTTCGCCGGATTAGGTAGCAGTGTCCGTTTATTATCACTCATCAATCGCTCATGCATCAGTGACGTATCATGTCTCTTATCATATGTTTGTCCTAGTTTACACGTAGCTAAGTGTTTTCCATTAGCTTGCCTACACATCGAACAAACTTGTTCACTGATTGGTTGTTGCGGTTGACTTGACTGAACAACATTTGTATTGACATGATTATCACCAGCACCAGCACCAGCACTAGCACTAGCACTAGAACCAGCACTAGTACCAATATTAATAGCAACACCATCATTAGCATTAAGATTAGCATTGTCATTATTGTCACCATTACCAGCGCAATAGTGCTCCGAAAAATCATCAGTCTCAGAAAAAACTTTTTCACAATCACAGCAAAGTAAATAACACGAGCCCTTAAATATTTCATAAAAATCATCAATACTATTAAATTTAAATTCCGTAACACTGTGTTTTTTAGTTAAATGATTAGATAGTCTTTCAGCTTGTCCAAACATACCAAGACAAAATAAACAAATATGTCTTTTATGAATTTCACGCATATGTAAAAAGAGATTCCAGTTTTCAAAGTACGTTCCACATGCCGCACACAAATAAACTTTACGTGTTATACGAAAATTATTATTTTTTGATAATTTGCTGGTAGCTGTTGATCGTGATGACGGTGATGATGACGATGATGATGATGACGATGTAAAAAAAGACTGCCGTTGAGTTGATATCGATTGTGATGGTTGATCAGACGTACCGGGTAATGAAGATGTAGAATTAGCTGCTTGACAAATAAATTCATGTTGTTTGAGCATTGATAATGATTTAAATGTCACTGTTGGATGACACTTTGAACACTTATATTTACCTGCTGGCTGTAAACCCAAATACTGAGCATATTCGGTTATTTTTTTGTCCTTAAAAGAATTTTGTGAGGTTACCAACCCACTAGAATCCTTACGCACTTTATTTTCTTGTGTTTGAGCAAGAATATTTTTTTTAAAACCTCTGTAGGCAACTTGGTTGGACAATCTATCATCAGAATCATCTTTATTATCATAAATATCCATAGCACATTCATTTGTGGAGTTAAAACGTTTTAATTCGTCGGTCAGTTTAGTTTCTTTGTATGACAATTGTTCGGGTATAGTCCAGGAATCATTGTTAGACGCTTCTCCATCTTCATCATCCATAATAGCACTGATGGCAACTATGGCTGCTTGCTTGTTGTATCTGAAAAAACATTAGTTTTATTATTATCTGCGCTGGGTCGGTGTCTCAATCGCCACGGATCGTGACATTTATTTATAATTCCCGGTATTTATTTCCTAGACATTGATGGGCTCAGTTTACAAACTAATTATCTTATAATTGTATGTTAAATAGAATTAATAAGCACCCGGATGAGCTTGATATCGCGCATACTTAATGCCTAGACGAGTTTGAGCAACATTGCGTACCTCGTTATTTATTGTTTATCAGAATATCCTGGCGACACTTTCTGGTCCTCCTGGTTCTTTAATTAATTATATTGTCGGCTATTATTTTATTTAATTGTGTTTGTGCTAGAGGCGTATCCCGTATACACTTTCCTGGATTACTATCCTTCCAACCCGCGCCGAAAAGGTTAGTAAAATGGCGTCATATCATCACGACACTGCTAACTCGAAGCAACTCGAGTTCTGGACGCACTCAGCTACAGTATCGTTAATTATATACTCTATACTATAGTCATCATATAAACTTTTTTTACTTTTATTTAGCGGTAACATTTCAATTTTTAATCAAAAGTCAAAAAATAATCATTTTTTTTTTATTTATGCCAAAGATTAAATTTTGAATTCATAAAATAATGGCGCCAGAATATTTAAATTTAGAAATTTGAATTTCTTTTATTAATAAAATATTTATTAAATAATTATTTTTTTTGACTCTAGTTCTAGTTTAAAGTTTAATTCATTTCGAAAAAAATATATATAGGTCTAGGTGGTGGGAGAATATCGAAAAATCGAATTGCTAAATCGATTGATCAGTCGATTAAGAACGCGGTAGTAATTAATTGTTGAAATTTAAAATTTAGCCAGCAGTAAACTCGGAAATTTTTTGAAATTATTCACAAAAAAATATTACATTTAATTTTTTAATTGTCATGTTGTAATAATTAATAATTTAATTAAAAATTCATAAAACCAGCATTTAATTAAACTGACATCTCTAGACAATTTTTTAAATCAATTGACACAGTAACTCCATCTGTCAAATGCGTTAGACATCAGCCACTTTTTTTTATTTATTTTTTTTTTATAAAAAGAAAAAAAAAGTCAACTCTTTTTTAACAAAGTCCTCTGTCTTCAACAGACTTAGAAACTTTTATGACAAATATATATATATAAATAGTGAATTAAAAAATCCGCCCCCATTTAGTACTCGCGATTGCTGAATTAACATGACAATCACCATCGTTAAATGAACAAACATTAATAATAATTCATTGTCTTGTGTTTTGTTTTTATTTAAACAAAAACAATGTACATAAAAAAAGAAAAGATAATTGTTTTAATCCAATTGTATTACGGAGTGATTTAATATTTTCTTTAATTTAATTTAATTTAACAACGCAAAGTAAAAAATTGTGATCATCAATAACTAATAAATTGAATTCGTCAAGATGATTTTTTATTCGTGATAATTATAATAATTAATTTCTCCATGGTAAGTAAAAAAAAAAAAAAATAAAAATCACTTCCTTTAATTAATCGCATTTTAAATAAAGGAAATAATTATCTGATAAGACTTGAAGTCATGAGCTAGTTTTAAACACAGCAATTATCAATAATCATGCGCGTATTTTAAGTCTTTGTCTATTTAATTTATTCATAATATATATTCATTATTTAATGACTGGTATGTATTTTTTAAAAATTAATAATAATTCAGGCGCTTCGTATGATGTCAGCAATAGTACCAGGTTCCCAGAGCACAGAATCAAACATTGAAGCAAACAATCCAGTAGATAGATTTAAACTCCAAGAAGATCTTTTAGCAGCAGCTAAATTATGTCATGTACGATTTGGTGGTCGTATGGAATTAGCAACAGAGACAGATCAATGCGTATCGAGGCTTTGTTATTCATTTGAGTCAATATTCCGCCACGGATTACGCTCTAAATCTGTTGACAAGCTCAATTCAGCTCTCAGGTAATCAATAAAGTTTAAAGAAAAAAAAAAGTTACATAGTAGAATTATAATAAATAAATAATATTTATCAATAGACACGTGTCCGATTTGGTGACGGGAGCGACAACACGAAGTGACGCAGCATTCTGGCCTTGTATTAAAGAACAATTGACCTGGCACGAACAAGAACGATTCACGGTACTGAGAAATATTCACACTGATTATGGACGTGGACGCGCTTGGTTAAGAGCAGCCTTGAATGAACGTTCACTTGAACGTCATTTGCTGTCAATTATAAACTCAAATACTTTGGCGCCGTTTTACGAAGACTGGGCATTTCTTTTGGATCAAGAGAGATCCGCAGTACTACCGACAGTAGCTGCTGGTTTGGGTACTATAGTATTCGCGATACGCGTTGATAACGAAGAGCTTGATCAGCGAACAGAGAATGGTGAAATTGGTAAATGCAAATCATCCCAATCAGAGCCGATTATTTCTGTAGGAATTGTTGAGTCAAATACAAATCGTGATAGAGTTAGAAAAAAAGTGCCAATGCATATAATATCATTTGATAATGACGAGGATGAGAGAGGTGTAATTGATACTACTGGCGTATCAATTAGTGCACCGCCTACTTGTTTAAATTCTCCTACTGCTCTTACTGCTGTTACTTCTTCAACAAATGCTGATAATTTAGAACAAGTATCGTTAGATCTTGATAAAGCTGAATCTCATACTGAAGACACTGCTGGTATATTAGATTTTTCGCCAAACACTAGTACAAGTTGGGTGAGAAATGAATGTCCAGAAGAAGAACGTGTGCTGACTCCACTTACTGACGTTGGTAGCATGGGTGGATTAGTTCCTGTATCACCATTAGATCAAACTCTAGACGACATGCTGGTAACTCTGCCAAATTACATTGACGATGCGTCTGAACTTACGGAAAACGCCGTCGAGGCAATCGAACCCCTCGGATTGGATCCGCATGTAGACGCCAGTGAGTTGGATACTGAAGCTCTGCGAGTACGACTTCTTGCTATGGGAGAAGTCCTCGAACAGGCTAAAGAAGATGCGGTTACCAGCAGACTTCAGCTCGCGCGTTTTCAACGGCAACACCAAAATTATTTAGAGCGCCATGAAGTTCAGTTGCAAGCTTTGAATCGCGAAAATGAACTGCTGAGGCAGCAGCTGAGGAAGTACGTCACCGCCGTTCAGATGTTGAGGCGAGATTCCGATGCCACCTTGTCTGAAGACGAACAATCGAGAGATTATCACTACGAGGCTGAGCAGTATCAAGAGAAGTTGGTCCAGGTTGCCGAAATGCATGCAGAGTTGATGGAATTCAACGCGCGGTTGACAATGCAGTTGACTAATCGTGATAATTTAGTAAAGAGGCTGCAAGCTGAGCTAGAATGTCTTCGCGGTCCACTTAATGAAGAAGATATGCCCGCTGATCCGCCTTGTTTTATTAACATCTGGATCCCCTCGGCTTTTCTCACGGGACAGGCTTCTGACGTTCATCATGTCTATCAGGTCTCTTGGGATTTTTATTTTATCTATTTATTTATTTCATTAGCTGATTTATTTATGTATTGACTAATTTTTTGCCACAGATTTACGTACGTATCAGAGACATGGAATGGAATATTTATCGGCGATACGCACAATTCTACTCTCTCTACAGAGAGCTAAAGAAACATGACAGCGTGGTAACGACTTTTGAATTTCCTCCGAAAAAAACTTTGGGTAATAAAGACGCAAAGTTCGTCGAAGAAAGAAGACAAAAGTTGCAGCAATGGTTGAGACGAGTCGTTGGACGATTGGCTCAATGTTCTCCTGCATTTACCATACGGCCTACTAAACAAACTTTAATTTCATTGATGCCATTCTTTGGGTAATTTAATTATCTTATTATTTAAAATTAATTAATTTATTATTTATTAAAGTAATTAATAAGTAGTTAATTTAATTACAGCGATCAGGCGAATAATGAAGAACGAAAGTCGAGGAATAATTTATCGTCTTCTCCTCAATACATGGGCCTGTGAATTATTTAAAGCTTTAATTGTACATACAAAGTTTATGTATATAATAGATGAATTTATATACAATACAAATATATAGTACTACGATTATTATTTTAAAAATATATACATGAGAAATTATTGTAAAGAAATAATAGATTTCTTCTTGATCTACTTAACTATTATTTTAAAATAGAAAAATAATTTTATTGGAAATGGTAAACTGTTCAATGTATTAGAGTCTAATAGCTCGTTTGTACAGTATTGTTTTATTGTATAAATTTTTAAATGTATTAAATTGATTTATTAAAAGCTGGCCTTTTATAGAAGGACTAATTGGTTATAAAAAAATTAGTTTTTTTTTTTTTATTTACCATTAATTTTTATAAAATTTTAACAAATTGTTGTTAACAATTATAATTACTTTGAATAAAATTATTCATAGGATTTTATCAATTGGTGGAATGAATGATATTTATTATTTGGGTACGTGGTACGTCCGAAATTAATTTTTTTGTGGTGTCTACTCGAATTATTCGGACGATTACTGTTTAAATTTATTATTTTATCAGTTTTGTTTATCTTTTATGAGTTAACAAATTATTAATGACCTCGATATATCTTACGTTAATTTATGCATTGCTAGTTGTGTAATAAATATATCGTTATCTCTTATTTTTATTTATCATTCAGATAAACAAATAATTAAATTACTTATCTGTAAATTAAATTTGTAGCTCTAAGTAATTTAGATTCATTAAAAAAGAAAATACTATTGGTCAATTACAAAAACTGAGAAAATTCCCGCAATTACTTGATTTCAGAAAAAAGTCAGTAAATTATGAAAAGTTCTTTTAAAAAAAACACTCCGCCAAATTTTATTTGTTAGAAAATGCAAATTAACTTATACATATTTAAAGAAATTTCTAAACAAATCATACAGAAGTCAGCGCCAAACTTACCTTTTTAGAAAGTTTACATTTTCACACTAAAAATTTCAAAAAATATTACAATTATATTAGAGGTGTTTAGTTAAAATAAAAAAAAAAAACAAAGTATGATGATAAATTTTAAAAAATTTTTATTTATTTAAGGCGACTTAACATTTAATATAAAAAGGTACACTTTTTTCATACTTATGTTTTAGAATAAAAATAAAAGTGCATATTATTATTAAAAACAAGTACATTCAACATTAAAAGTAAATGTTGATAAATAATAATTATAATAATACAAATAATTAATTGGTTTTTTTTTTGTTTTTTTAAATAATTATTATTTCATAATAAAGATACGTCTAGCCGTTTGCGCAAATTAATCTTTTTTTTTTTTTTTCATTCACTATGGAAAGGTAAAAGTTATTTCATTGAAATAATAAAAATACAATAAAACGCAATTATTAAAAAAAATAATAATGAAAACTGAGATCAGTTAAGTCTAGACTAAAATTTTTTTAAAAAAATTATTTAAGTAAAAAAAACAAAAAAAAATAAAATAAAATAAAACCTTTCCATACTGAGACTCTAGAGGTGTGTTACATATTATAATTAATTTATATCGATACGAGAAAAATAATAATAAGTATACATTTATTAATTAATTAATCATTAATATTATTGTTATGTTGATATATAAAAAAAAATATGAATTTATAATTTACGATACTAGTAATTACTTATAAAATAATATTAATAAAATAAAACTATACATAATAATATGCCAAGGAATTAAAAAAATGTTTTAGTGAAGTCTTGTCTTAATTATTAAGTGATAAATGAGATAAGAAAGACAGATTAAGAGAAGAGTATTTTTCTTTTTTGTTGTACATAAAAACTATACGAAGCGCAGACACACCTAGATCAGAATGTTTTTTTTTTTCTTCATTTTCTTTTTTTTCTTTTCTTTTCGCACTGAATACATACATATTTTACACAGTACAAAATTTATAATTAGTTACTATTTTGTCCTTTACTGTTTTTTATTTAATTATTTATTTACTTTTATTTAAGACTACATATGTTAACTCGTTACTTTTGTCTCTTCACGGCTTCACTTTAAGTAAACTAATTTTTTTTACTATCATTCTAAGCATCTGTTTTCGGTATTTTTTTTTTTTTTATTTATTTATTTAATCGCTGTTTTAAATTATAATTTAATTATATTATTATTATTATTTATAATAATAATGACAATAGTAATGATATAAAAGAAAAATATACGCCTGATTTAAAAATCATCAGTGCAATGGCAAGCATTCATCTTTAGGCGGTTGTGGATAATTTATAATTGTAAAATATGTTACGAGTCTAGAAGTTTAACTTTTATTATTTTAATCTATAAAAATATTTTTTTATTTTAATTAATAGAAGACTTATCAATTTTTTTTTAATTATTTAAAATATTTTTTTACATCAGCAATTTAAAGCCAACGGTTGTTTTAATTAATTTGAATAAAATAAAAAAGAGGAGATAAAAAAAAATTTCTACAAGTTAAAATAAGTTAAGTCTTCTAGACAAATATCACACAAAAAAAAATTAATGCTGCCAATAAAATTTAAATTACTCAACTGCACCGAGTAGTTGGCTAAAAAAAAAAAAAGTAAAATCAACAGCAATAATTTAATAATTTAAAGTGTGAAAGTAGTACGATTCAATAATGAAAATAATTAGACAAACTTCCGGCTTGGCCAGTCTATCGTTTTACTCTACAACGACAGGTCTAGTGTGTTATTAAATTTATAATGTTTTTTTTTGTTAATTAATGAAGCCACTTCAGATAAAAATAACTTGTAATACTGTTTTAACAGTAATTATTTTTTATTTAAATTAAATTTAAATAATTAATAAATCGACCTTGAAATATTTATTTAAAACCCCGAGCTCTTAGTCGGCAGTAAATTTTTAAAATTTATAAATTTAAACGTAAATTTTTAAATCTTACGAGTTAATCAGCTCAACGACCTAGTGAAGGTGAGTCTTAGGATTAAATAATAATATTATTTTAATTGACATAATAATCGGTTTGACATTTTCTGAAACCTGCTCAGATTATTTATTAACTTTATTTTGTTACGATTCTTTTATTAAGATATGTTAAGAATGTACCGAGAATTTATTATATTTATATTTTTACATTTTTCCAAAATTTATTAACACCTTCGATAATTATTTATAAAAAAAATTTTTTAATAATAATAATAATAATAAAACAATAAATGAATTTTATTTATTTGTTTGGATTTATCCAAATAACAGGTAATCATTCAGCAGTCGTTGCTTACTGTTCAATTTATTATATTTTTACAATATTTTTATTTATTTTCCAGACGTCAAAACGCTAATAGTAACACTCAGTGCCCAAGATTTATTTTTAATAAATAATTTTAATGAATTTAATTTTAAAAAAACTTTGTGGTAAATAAAATAGCACACTCTTGATTGTTGGGTAGTAATGACAGCTACTGGATTAAATACTTAAAAAAAAAACAAATTACGAGCATTAATCTGTGTGCCAGGTACATGTGTTAGCAATTTTCGATATTTTATTGTTAATAATTATAATTAAAATCATCAATTAATTCGTTTTTTTTTTAATTAATAAATGATTTTTGAATTTAATTAAATGAGAAAACGAGATAAGAGCAAATATTAATTATTAAAGACTCGTAGGCAAGGCAGACAACGAGGTAGTTGCTTTATTTATTTTAATTTTGGTTTATATTTTAAAAACGTTATTCGCGAATTTATTTATAATTTTAAAACACGAGTGTTGCTATTTTATTAATTTAAAATAATAATTTCATTTTTTATATTGTTAATTTATTAAATTTTTAGTAGTTATATAGTTTTAAATGAAAAAAAAAAAATTCGAGTCAATATTTTAAAAAATTTAATTTATAAAAAAAAGAAATGTTTTAAAAACTTGATAATCACTAAAAATTTCTATGCTTTCACAATAACGAAATAATATTAAAAAAATATTGTCTATTTGTTCAGCGATTATTTAAATAAAGTTAATCCCATCCGTTGACCTGTCATTGCAAGTGTCCATATAAAACTTGATCAACTAATAAATAATTAATATTGTCGTAATAAATCAAGTTAACTTTAAAAATATAAATCAGGTAGCCACGGTAGCCCTATGGTCTCAATTAATATAATCACAACAACTAAAATCAATTAATAAATAAAATAAGAAATATAATTTTTATTGGACCCTTTTGTTGATTATTTTAAAAACAGCTCCAACACAATCCAATATCCAACCAAAATATCATTACATTTTAATATATATATATATAAATATATACCATAGGGATACAGTAAACTCGCGATACTAAAGTACGCTAATAATAAATGAATGTATTGTTAATTTTATAAAAAATAATAATACAAAACTTAATAACAAACTTAAAACTGCCAACGCGCGATTGATTCGTGTCAATGAGCTTTCATTTTTTTTTTTTTAATATTTTAAGTGATCAGAAGGCTTTGAAAAAAATTATTATTATTATTTATCTATGTACACCGCGGTACACTCTGCATAATTTATAATTATTATTATTATTATTATTATTATTTTTTGTCCAACATTCAAATGTTAATACTTAAAAATTTTAATCATCAATCCTTGTATACAAAACTAAAGTTGTTCAGCACATTTGTAGCGCTAAATTTAGAATACACGATTTATTTTATTTTTTTTTTAATAATCATTAGTCTTTTTTTCCTGAAGAACACAATGTTTATTCCTAAACGTTGTTTTCAATTATCACAAATTATTATTTCTCGTAATCCATAAACTTTTTATTTATATTTATTATTATTATTATTATTATTTTATTTTTTAGCATTTATTGTATTTAATATTCAACAGGACTCTTCCATTCAGTACATAATTAATAAATGAAACTTGCCTTCCTTCCATCAACTAAAGTCATTATCACGTGACAATCGAATCCACCGTTTGCTTGATATTGTAAAAAACTCTTAAAATGCTTACGAAATCACTCATATCGACTCCTCATTCAATCAATTACTTAAATATTATCATTATTATTATTATTATTTTTAATATTATTTATTAATAATTAATAATAAGTAATTTAATAACTCAACTCCATTTAATAATTCCTTATTATTATAATTGTTATATATTTACTTTGTTTAAATATATATTTTTCATTATGAATTTTTGCACTGGGTTTCCTTGGGTAACTTCACAATGAAAGAGTCATGCACGCTGCGGAGTTTATTCAAATCAGTCACCTTACCACGAGGTTTCTCAATCTTGTTTATTATTAGTATCATTATTCATTATTATTAATATTTATTATTAATATTATTATTATTATTTTATTATTATTAATTAATTATTAATATTAATGATCCGTCGTCAGTTCACCAGTCGTATTATAGAATAAAATAAATGTATAAACCACTCACGTTGACGCAGGTCTTAAGGCTGCAAGGTACGGGTCGGGACTATGGATTTGGAGGTGGTGGTGTTGCCGACGTCGTGTGCGATGACGGTGACACGCTACTTGTCACCATTGTGGGATTGGCCGGCTGCTGAAGTGGCAGGAAAGCTGAACCCAAACTTGGCTTCAATTGAAAATTAACACACGGCTTCGGGCAGTAATCTAACTTGCTGATGTCTATCATCGGCCGTCTATTATTAATATCAAACAAATTATTTTATTTTATTTTGCTTTTAAACTTTAATTCTATTTATTTAAAAAAAAAAAAAAATCTATAACGTACCTAGCGTCCTCGAGGAATTTTGTATTAACTTTTTCACAACCATCTGGAGGT